>NC_056741.1:1959088296-1959103296 GCF_019279795.1 Protopterus annectens | reverse complement strand
TATATATATATATATATATATATATATATATATATATATATATATATATATATATATATATACATACACACACACACACACACACACACACACACACACACACACACGCGGTAATGCAATAGGGATGAGATATTAACTTGAGATGGGCAGAGCAGGTTGATGGCTGAGTTGTCAAAAACAGTGATTGCATTGAATTGGTATGGAAGAAGGACAAAAGGCAGAAGGAAATAGGTGGCTTGAAGGCAGTGTACAGGGGAATATATGGGATTCAGTCAGTGTTAAATAGGCAAAGAAAGAATAAGGTTGCGGAGTTAGAGACTAGGTTAAGGAGATTGCAAGATTCCACCATTAAGAAAGCACAACTGGGGATGAGTAAAATTAGAATGAACATTGAACGGGGGAAGCAAGAGTTGAAAGAAGTAGAGGAATGTCAGGTAAAGGCAGAAGTGGGAAGGGGGGGAGCTTCATGATGGAGTACTGGGAAGGTGGGAGTGAAGCTGCTAGCGTGAAAGATGAAGTACAAGAACAATGTTGGATGAGGGGGCCAAAGGAGGCAGATGTAAAAGGGTGGTAGAAAATAAGGGAGGCATTTGCAGAGTGTTTCTCAGAGCTGTATAATGAAGGACCTGTGGAGGGCAATATGTTTGAAGAGCAGATGAGTCCTGTATTAGAAAAGGGGGAGAAAAAAAGTTTACATCACAGGGAGATGGAGACATGAAGATGGTGTCTGTAATAAGACACATAAAGAAGGTAGTCAGGAGGGTCGATGGCACTTCAGCTGAGTTTTAGAAAACACTAGGGGTGGGAGGAGGGAGCTAGCTTGGCTAAAGTATTTAATGATGTCATACAAAAGGGAGGATACCAAATCTATGGAAGGGGTGGGAATCTTAGTTTTTTCCAGAGAGGAAATAGACAGGGAGGATCTTGCAATCTACTGAGCGGTTTCCTTTTATAATATAGATGTGAAACACATTGCCGGGGTGTTTGTAGACAGATTAGTAGAGATGTTACCAAATACACTGGGGGTGCTCTGATGGGTTCCAAAAAGGTAGGGCACTGAGGGATTACTGCAGGCTATAATTAAATATTATGAACTGTAGATGTAATAGGGGGGTGTGAATGCAGGGCCAGTACTAATGGATGTGCAGTAAACTTTTATCTCAGTAAGCTGGGTTTCATGTTTTGATCATTGTAACAGACTATCTGGAGAAGATGCTTCCCACAAGAGGTCTGAGTGGTGTAAAAATCCCTGTAGGTGAGGACTACAGCAAATGAAGGGTTACCTAATTGAGATTAGGACTAAAGCATGTTGCTTATAAGTGTTTTTTAGTATTGATCTTAGAAAACACTGCCCTGTGGCTAAAGGATTAATAAACAGGTGGGGGAATAGAAGAGAGCAAAGCAGTATAAACATATTTGCTGATGGCTGTATGCTTCTGTTAGAAGATGCCAAGCTGGATGTTATCATATCAGTTGGGACTGTATGAGTGGAGTTTGGGCAAAGATAGGGGCTACCATATTTGAAAAGGGGTTATAAGAATTTAGAAGTAAGGGTATTTACTGTGGTTGGGGAAATTAAGAATTGGAAGGAGGGGAAACAAAAAAGGAATGGGCTATTGTGTAGGTGGTCAGAAAATGTGGACACTCATAGTAAGAATTTAGGTAGGGTGAGCATTAAATGTATCCCTATTTATTTATTTATTTAAGTATTTATAGGAGACTTTTAACCTTAGTCACAGGAGATAAAAGGGCAGAAGAAATACAAAACGTGTTTGGTTTGTTTGTATGGAAAATCAGGATATTTATTATTGGGAAAGCTGGATTAAGGGTAAGTATACTGATCACTGTTTGGGGAAATGGCAGATATGAGGCAGTGTATGGTAGGAATAAAGATGCTACAGAGACTTAGAGGGGAAGGAAGCACAGAGTTGTGACAGAAAAAATGTCAGGGAGGGAGGAATGTGTAGTGATGGAAAGAGTGGAATTGCATTAAAGGGAAAGATGAGGAGGTATATGTGGTAAGATAGCTGGCATATATGAGGCAGTGTATGGTAGGAATAAAGATGCTACAGAGACTTAGAGGGGAAGGAAGCACAGAGTTGTGAGAGAAAAAGTGTCAGGGAGGGAGGAATGTGTAGTGATGGAAAGAGTGGAAAAGCATTAAAGGGAAAGATGAGGAGGTATATGTGGTAAGATAGATGTGTGAGGGTGAAGTAGAAGACGTGTGAAATAGGTACTGGGAGGATTAAGAGGGTACTTCCAGACAGACGATATTGGATTGGAAAAGGAGATGACTGAAGTACCTGGCAGAATTGTGGAACCATGACATGAGAGAGAGAGAAAGTGAGGACTTTTGAAAATATGCAAAAGAAGTATGGTTTCAGAAAGGGGGTTGACTGATGTACAACAGAATGGTGCAAAGATTTCAAAGAAAATCAAGCAAAGAAGAATGAAGGAAGGATTGGGGAAAATGTTAATACGAAGAAGAAGAATGGTGGTGAGGAAATGAAGGGGAGGGTAGGAAAGGCCTATAGAGATTTAGGAGAGAAACATTTAGGTTCATAGGTTATTTTCTTTCTTTTTCATTCTTTCTTTCTTCAGTTGTTGACTGATTTATAGTACGTGACTATTTTCAGGCTCAATCTTGTGCTTACAACCAGATAAAAAAGGATACAAAGTAAAATAAGAAATTGATTATGCAGTAATGTACATTAAGAAAACTGTAATGCAATCAAAATACAAGAGCACTTATAAGATTAATCAGTGCAACACTGGGAAAAAGTTGCTAAACTTATTACAGTAGGATTACATAAACTAATAAAGTCATTTATATGGCTCCCTATTGAAATGTCAGTACTTGTAATGAAAAAAAAAAAAAAAAAGAAAAAAAGAATGAAAATGCAGGAGAAAAAGTGAATGTTGCACTTCGCACTTCTCCTTTAGACTTGATTTTTGGAAGGGTCCAAGTTCCCTCGCACCCCTGCTGCATACTTATATATACCAATCCAGAGTTCACCATACCTTATAGAAAAGGGAATATTCTTAGGAATGGCCATCTCGAACTTGGTGTCTGCAAGTCCATTTTTTCAACCATTCATCCTCTGCATTTTAGGATTCTCAGAGGAGGGTCGTGGCATTTCAAAAGGCTACCCATTTATACTGTATATTGAATACTGTACTACACTATGAACTCTAGTAGAACACCGTTTTAGTACTACATAATGAATATTCTACAAAACTATGAAAACTAGTAAAGACACATTAACACTGAGATATTGTAACTGACCTGGTACCTCTTTCCGTTTCTGGCCCCTGTAAATGTTCTGTTCCACAGATTTTCTCCTCCCTGCTCGAAACCGTAGAGGTAGAACAGGAAAAACCTGTTGTTGTCCTCCTTCCATATTAATCTTCCTTCTTACTATGGCTGATCTCTTTTGATGCAGGGAGCTTTTTATTCACTAGTAATCAGACTAAAAGATGGCATTTATAAAGACTGATCATTCAAGTAACATGTCTGACATTACCAACAATATTAAGACAACAGTGCAAATGAAAAAGAATGACAGATAAGGCAAAAGTGATGAGAAAAATCATGCAGCATAAATTGCTAAAAACATTGTATTAATATTTTAAAGCATTGTTTGTAAAAAGGTATTTAAATGCATAGTTTAATTAAGTCATGGTGGATTGACTGCTTTTAGCAAACATTTCCAGTGTTATTTTCTGAAGTTTTTTTCTATCACTAGTACCTTCTGAAAAATCTAATGTAACTTTGTTCTAACATATAATATATATATATATATATATATATATATATATATATATATATATATATATATATATATATATATATTAAATTAGACTGATTTGTCATACTTATGTTCAGATATTCAATTTCTAATTATAAGCCTGCTGCTTTTTTACCCTTGTATGAAAAGCATGGCATTTTGTACACTATCAAGAGAAGGCCCTGAGGATTGAAAGTTTTTTTTTTTTTTTTGCAAAATGTTAGTAAAGTAATAGGGGCTAATAGTAACAAATATGCATTGGTTGTAACAACCATGTTTTTACTGTGGCATACTTTTAGTTTTTTTTTTTTTTTTCTGTATCCTTGCTGTAGCAGCAAAAGCTGTTTAGTTTTATCCTGGGATTTATGAAGCTCGGCGCAAGGACGGTTTTAGCCTTGCGCCGAGCGTCCTCATTACAGATGGTGCAGCAGCGCCATATGAAAATTTATGAGGGAGCACTGCCACACCCTCGACGTGCACAGGAAATGTGTGTGAGTGCAGGGGGCATGTTTAAGTGCTCTACGCAGGGGCAGCCCGTGCTATTGGACTGCCGGACTGCAGCCCCCTCAACTGTAAACTGAAGAAATAAAAGGAAAATGTAAAGAAATAAACAAAAAAAGAAAAGATAAAAAAATTAAAAAATTTGCGGACTTTCACGCATGTGCATTAGTCTGGACTGCTGCTGAGACAGTATTGAGCATGTGCAGATTGTCTCAGCAGCAGTCCTGACTGAGAAACATGAAGAACGGAGCTCCCAGAAGTCTGTCCAGTTTTAAACTGCATAGACTATCCTGTAACTCGCTGGGAAAACGCGTCGGGGTCAGACTGCAATGTCAGCAGTCTGGAGTTTGCTGCAGCAGTCTCGTCGGGGTAAGATCTCGCGACGGGCAGGGTCTGGATTTGGGGTAAGATCTCACGACGGGCAGGGTCTGGATTTGCGCTGGTTCGTAGCTAAGCTTACTCGGATGTATGGGATTTGGATTTATGGTGGTTTGCTACAGGACAGGGATTTGGATTTACGGTGGTTTGCTACGAGCTCTACTACAGGTAAGGGTGTGTGTGTGTGTTTGTGTAAGAGAAAACATTGCAACATTAGCCAGATTAAAACAGAAAAATTTGTTTTCAAACTTCAGTTACTTGGTACTTGGGCTGAGTCATTCAGTAAACCAAGGAAAAGAGGCTCTTCAGTTTCTCAGATATGCTACAATAGCAAATAAATACATGAACTTTGGAAGAATTCATATTTGAAGTATTTTTATTCTCCAGCCTGCTTACATAAGATGTTCCCTACTCACTGTTTTTCAGTCCTGTTGGTGGTGTGCATTCAGAGCTAGGGATGACTCTTGGCTCCATAGTTTTTGGACCGTTAGTAAACTGGAGAATAGAAGGTAGCTGTCTTGGAAATTTTTAAGCTGGGTTTTGGATCAAATTATTCTAGTTGTATCTAGCTTTTATTTTTTATGTATAACCAAGAATACCTCAGTTGCAGCAATATGATACAGTTTTTGTCTTTGTAATGGTCCTGTTACCTAATAATTGACATAAAGATGGGAGACTGAGCAGGCTCCAAGTCTTGGAGACTTTAAATTATTAAGTACTGAGCTGGAAAAGGAGAAGGGAAGTTATCCCAGGGAAAAAAATAGCTATGTGCTAATAAATACTTCCCTTGGTATCAGCACGTAAACTCAGAAGTCCTTTAAAAATTTCTAGTATCGAGGGACAGATTATCCATTTACAAGATACCTTAAGTAATACACTAACAATGCGCTTTCCTGCCTAAAGGATGGATTTAAATATTTAATTCTAACTTTAAATGGCTTGCTACTACTAGTAATGTTATATTGTTAAAGTATATAATGCTCATTTCATTTAATGTTATGGTTCATAAGTGACAATGGATAGGGTTATTTATTAATGCATTTGTTAATTGGGGTAGAGCACTTATCCACATGGACCATTTCCATTGCTGTTGTTAAAGTTAATAAAGTTACTGGATAACAAAGAGAAAAAAAAATATGTTTCCATTTTTAAATTTACAGGATATGAATGTATGTGAAATGTCAAGAATTACTGAAAAAACTGTGTAGTCGTCCTGTATTTTTCAGTACACTGACTGTATTGCCAGTTATTTCTCCTAAAAATTAAACCACAGGATATGCACTTTGGTGGTTATACATACACAGCTGGAATATAAGGCTGCACATTTATCTTTGAACAAGGTGGGGAGTGTGACATTTACTGAGCTTTAAGTACAGCCAATAATATAACAAGGCTGACAAGCTAACATCAATATGCCACTGTTTCAGGATACATGTAGGATATTTACACATATGGGCAAACAAATGGCCTTTTTGAAGTAAATATTATTCATAATTCAAATAAAACTTTCCCTGATGATGAAATATATTTACAGATTAGCTTTTTTTGCCAGCTCAATACAGTTGTTATTATGTCATTGCTTCAGACTGTTAAAACATATTGTATAAAAGAAACATGAATTTAAGGATTTATTCTGATAAGGTCAAGTACTGCGGTGGAGGTGCTGCGGTATCGTTGTTGCCTCACAGCAAGACGTTGTCCATTCAATTCTCAGCTAAAGCGTCTTCTGTGTGGAGACATGCGCGAAGGGGCGTACCTTCGTGGAAGGTTGTGCGTCAGGGCTGGCAACTCGGCACATAAAAATCTTCTGCCAATCATTAGCGGACCGGAGTTCCGCTGTGGCGACCCCTAACCGGGAAAAGCTGAAAGACACAACAACATTCTGATAAGGTCAAGTCTGTATTTCAGTCCAGGTAGATGTACATGTGATACCACCAGGGTGGTGTACCTAGCTACCTGTACTTTTGCCCAGCATTCTCTGCTGGCAAAATGAAAAGGAAACTTAAAGATTGGATTAAGGAACATGTTTATGAAATTAAAAAAAAAACACAAATTACTAATGCTTTATTTAAGCATAGTTGGAAGGGTGAGAATTTTAAGATGTTTTTATTTTTTGTCATTGATAGGGTCCATCACCTTGAGAAGGGTGAGTGCATTGATCACATCTTGGAATTTAATGAAAGTACACAGCAGTTGTGATGTAATGTGGCTGTTTTTTTTCCTGAAATGAATGATTACATCTCCATAATGAATGTTTTGTGGAGAAAGGTGTTATTTTGTTTTTCCAGTACTGCTTCTGATTTGGTTAATGGGCAGTGGCGTTTTGATGGAGAGGGGCTGGGTCATAAGTCCAAGTAGAAGCCTTCCCCTCAAAAAAAGGAAATGGAAAGAAGAGGAAGAGAAACTTAAATGTAAAACTGAGCTGTGGTAGACAAGGAAAAGAGAAAGCAAAATAATCAAAATGAATGATTTCTGGTAGGAGCAAGGCTGAAAAATGTGGAGAGAATTAGCCTGGATAATAAAGGAGAAGGCAGAAAGCAAAATGATAGAAACATGAAGGAGGAAGAAAAGGAACATCCTGGAGTTGGAAGACCTAGAAGAAGCATTGAAAGTGTTTTACAAGGCCCTGCACATCTCTCAAGCAGTCAACAGAGTAAAAGGATTAGTCCAGAGAAAATTACTAGCAGAACTAGGAGACATTCTCTGTGATACCCTCCCTGTGGGAGGAAGAAACATTTGAAGTTTCAAGTAATTTATCTATTTAAGTAGATAGAGTGCCAAAAGGATTCAGCCAGCTCCTGCCTGAATGTATAAGGTGTTAGAGTAGATTTTGGCAGCCTCAGAGGCAAAATATCATAAGTTCACTTTCTCCCTGAAGAAGAGAGGCCCTCCTGCAGGATGACAGCAGGATTTGTCTGGAACCTTCAACAAGAATAAAGAGTGTGAGTCAGGAATGTAGTAAAATGAACAGATTTCAGCATCAGATGGGTAGGGGTAAAAAAAAAGCTAAATAAAGTGCTGAGACAGACAGAGAATGGACTATTAATCTTATCATAGATGAGAGGATAAGGGAAGATATACAGGAAGGAAGGAGTGGTGTGTGATTAAAGAGAATAAATATGAACAAGATATTTAAGAAGGTTGCAAACAGGATGGGGCAAGAACAAATGCAAGTAAACAAGAAGTGGGAAAGCTGTAAGAACCAAGCTAATATTTCCTTGATACAAAAAGGCTTAGGACAGCTAGCAGATATAGAGGAAATGGGAAGGCTGAAACAGAAATGGAAAGAGATGGAAGGGTGTGACAGTTAAAGAAGATTGGGAGGAGAGACTGAAGATGGCAGAAAGGCAAAAACAGTGGATCCACCTTTGACCCCAGCAGATGTGAATTATAAGGAGGTTTGAGGAGAACTTGTCAGGTATGGGTAAAGAGGAATACAAACTGAATTAAGATACTGGAAGTGTGAAGAGAATACTGTAGGAAGCATGCATACGTTTTATAAATGATCGCAGGCAAGGGAATTTTGGAGAATGCAGTTGAAGAACAGAGTGCAATATAAAGCATTGGTTGATAAACAAATGAGAATTTGTTTTGTTTTTGGCTAATAAAAGGCCACCCCCAATGGAACAGGTAGAGAAGTCAGGGAGGTATAGATGCATGGACACATTACTCTTACCAGAATATCATCATAGCTGTAGTCATTCTCTTTTGTAAGTCTGTGCTAGTCTCATGGCCAAGATGAGATAGATGCCAGGAGATCACTGTTTGTATAAGTTGTGTTGGCCTGTGCCAGCCTTAGTTCTGAGTAGGAAACACTGGCTTGTGTGAGAATGTCATTATCAGAAAAAAAATGCAGTGCTCCTAAATAAGTCTATAAAACTATATATAGAACATACTCCAAAGAAAGACTTAGTAGCGAATTATCAGTTCAATATTCATACAGGTAACAGAGATACAGTGGGTGGATGCTTTTACTGCTATCCTAACCAGCACCACAAAGATATATCTTTATGGTGAATGTTCCCATGAATCTCACCATCTTCATGAGGGGATTGCTGTACTTATTGGAAGAAATCCAAGCAATGTTAATGAATCCACAGTGGTGGATGGCTTGGTTACAGGATGCTAGGCAGCACAAACATACTAAAGTCTGTCCTCCTTTTAGAGTAAGAATCTGTTTTATAATCCTTGGTTAAAATATGACCACAAGTACAACAGACAGATTGAAGATATCCTGGGTTGAAAGATTCCTCAAATATGCTGCAGCAGTTGTCAGTGATCCAGCAAAATGTACCTTACAAGTAGCACTTCCAAGCATTTCTCTAGGAGCATCCCAGTTTTGTCTCTAGGCATCTAGTATTGTCTGTGACTATTTACTTTAATACCGAAACCACACTATATACAAGCTATTGAAATATTTCATACATTTCCAGTGCATCTACTTGCATGTGTGTGTGTATGTGTATACTTGCATCTGAGTGTCTGTACCAGGTTATATATCTGTATGTCTGTGTGTATCTGCGATGGTGGTAGAGATGCACCCCCTACCCCCTTACCTCTTAACATGAAAAAAAAAAGGAGTTCATACTATAGAAGCTGAATGGTATCTCAGCGAATCAACTACTTAATATAGCACCAAAATCCACACCCACCTCAAGTGAAAAGCAAAAAAAAAAAAAGATTACAGTATTTGTATTTTCCTTTACAAAGCTGATTGGTACTTTTGCTTTCCACTACAGCTCCCAAATCTACGCCCACCACAGCTCTTTAATAGACAGAAAAAAAAAGGATTTAATTTGGTTTTTACTACAGTAGCAACTGGCTTCATACAGCAGCTACCTCTTCAAGGGAAGAACAAAAAAGAAAAAGAAAGGACTTCATTTTTGATTTACTGTCGAAAGTATATTGGTAGTTTTGTACCAGTCTGGGTTTCCAACATATACATGCCCTCCTCAGTTCTTGAAATGTGGAGGGGCCACTGGTACACAAAAACAAAATGCAGGAGCTACTGATCACACCCCTTAACACTCTGTGCCTGGTACAAATGCTCTCTTCACCCCACTCTTGCTGTGCTATTGGGTGCAGTTTTTGCCTTTGTTTTGTATTCTTGGTACCTGTGCAACCTACTCGAGCAGCATATCTTATCAAGCTGCACGTATCTATAGCCATGCTTTTGTATCATTATTGCATAAAGAAATTGGTTTATAATTTGCTCGGACCTCCTTTTCCCCTTCCCCTTATATAACACCACCATCTCTGCACAGCAGATTAATTCTAACATCTCTTCTTTTAATTCCCAATAGTATTAAATAAATAATAATGTAATAATCAATTGGAAACACATCTTCCAAAACTGCTTTCCCATTTTTCATACATCTAGTCACAGCTACCACTTGTCCCATCACATGCCTTTCCATTACTTTTATTTTCAAGTTCTGTCCCTTCCCAGTTCTCAGACATCATCCCATCTGCTTCTTTTCATGTATAATAAAGTGGAATTTCCAAAATTCCACTTTTATGCCTTTGTTCTTTGTATGTCTTATGAGTCTCACAGCTTCCTAAGCTCTCCTGATTGAATCTTTGAGTTCGGACATTAATAACCTTTATATCTATTTCCCATCCCACTCTACGTCTGCCTGTATCTGTTCTTCTTCTTGCTCCTGTAGCTTCTCCTGCAGCTTCCTAATGTTGTCCATCCTCTCCATCATTTCTTCCTCTGTTTGCTTGTCCTCTTCATTTGTGTGTATCTGCTCCAACACCTCCATCTCTATCTCCTGTATCCAATCCTACTGACATCTGTTTTGACATCTTTTATATCCCGTTACTTCTGCCGTGCCCTGTATCCAATGCTACTGACATCTGTTTTGACATCTTTTCTATCCCGTTACTTCTGCCGTGCGAGCAGCATTGATTCCATCCCACTTTTCAGTTCCTACACCTTCCTTTTCAGATGTATTCCTTTGATCTTCTTCTTTAGCTACGTTTTGTAACCATTCTAATAGAGCTGCACCTCTTCACTTACTCAAATTACATCTCAGCCTCTCATGTTTGTCCCTACCCCTTCTGCACAACATTGGAACAGAAATTGTCTTTTTCATTTATGATTATTGTCTCAACCAGTTTCATCATAAACAAGTATCCTGTGTAAATTAATTGTCTGTTTACCTTTGTGATCCCTAAACGTAACTTGCTTCATCCTCACCATTTTTCCTCGTTTGCATCTAGCACGTGTGTTCATTTCAGACATTTACTTAAACTTTTCTGACATTTCATAATAAGCTCTGTCCTTCCCATATAACCTGTTTTAGTTCAGAGATAACATTACCTTGACGTTCCCTGTCCATATCACTTTATTTCATCTGTGTCTCACTCTTTCAGTTGCATATACACAGCCTATTATTTCCTCTATTTCATCTCTGTTTGGGCCATAATAAGATCCCATCATAACTCCTCTGTCTTCAGATTTTGTTTATGCACCACAGACATGCAACTGGCACCTGTTGCACCCTCCTCTCACAGCCACTTATAGCCTTTAATTTACATTTTCCTCATCTCTTTCTCTATCTTTGACAATTTCACCTCTCGTTGGTGTATTTTTTCTAACCTTTTCCTCTTCATTTTACTGAATATAGTTGTCTCTTTATTGGGTTGCTCACTCCCTCTACATTTCAACATTTCAACTCTCTACAATCCACCTCTCTACCCCAGACCATCTCTCCAATCCCTGTGAGCTTGACTCTAAGTGACTTTGGACACATCCCAAAGATGAACCAGTTTTCCTCATTCCCCCCCAGGCAAACTTGGTCAAAGTGACTAATGATCATCTGCCTTAACAGCCACTTGGGTATTGTTCCATGGGTAATACTGTATCTCCTCTACTGGCACACCTACCTATCTCTGTCTCTCTTCTTACTCATGAAACTCCAACCCTCTCTCCTGGCCTCATGCCTCCAACATCATACTATTCTGAACTTTCAGATCGGAAAGATTCTGGTAATGACCTGCATGTTCATATAGCATTACATTTGTAGTATTGTACAGCTTATTCACAATGGATTGGCACGCAATAACACAATTTAAACATACAGCATAATTGACCACAAGCATAATACTTTCTAAAAATTTATCCTGATTTTCTGAACTGTATTCATTAATAAATGAAAATCTTCAACTCCCAGTCTCCATGCTAACTAACCTCCTGCTACAAGTAATTTAATACTAAATTACATTATAATTCTCCTATTCTCAGAATATATATTTTAAATAAAAGATTTATAGTTTTAAAAATAACTATTCCATGTTCAGCTAACATGTTCAACTCCTCTTAACTTACAAAATGTGATTCTTTTTCTTATAAAAACTGAAAACTGATAAACTAACCCTAGAGTTCAGAAATATTCTGACAGCTCCTATAAATTGCCTAACACAGGTAGGTCAATTTATGCAAAGTTGAGACAAAGCAATTCAGAGACAGCTATGGCTGTAAAGAGAAACACCTCATTATTGGCTCAATAGCTTATTCCTGATTTACCTTGTTCTAACACAAGGACTATCAGACCTAATGGTAGTAGTGTTTTATCTGGTGGCCCATGCATCACCAGACCTACACTCATTTATATGTATATGTGTATACACACACACACACACACACACACACACACACACACACACACACACACACACACACACACACACACACACACACACACACATATAGTATCATAGTAAAATACTAGGATAATGACCCTAAACAATATGACCCAATAATATTAGGTACCTGTCACATAGATTTTGTGAGGGGTGTATATATAACTTGTGCATGAATGGTTGAGCATTGTCAAGCTTCTTCTGTCTAATACAGACACAGGTGCCAGACCAGGGGTATATTTACAGTTGCCTATTCGCTTATCCAAGTTTCACTTGAACAGGTGCAGGAAAGATCTCTACTTCACATGGGTGGGAAGCCTAATCCAGGTAAGGGACAGCCTCTGAGACACAGGCCTGTCCCTCTGGCATGTCTTACTTACATTGCAGACAAGGTTTAGGTCCCAAGATTGGGTGTTTCTATTGGTATTTGTTTTACAGATGTGCAACAAGTCCATTAATGCTGGATCAGAGGATGCTTTATAGGTCATAGGTCACCCCTCAGCAGCCTGTAGGAGACTAAGTATAAGGGCAAGGTTTTGAGGCAGTTCACAAAGGACTTGTTTTCTACACCATGTATTCTTTTTGTGAGGAACCTCTGTGGATGCTCTAGCTGTTGCATATGCTTGCTACGGTACATACCGAATGGTGTATTTCACTTAATGATTGGTCTTATGAGGGCAGAATATAATAGAACAATGAAATATTTGGACCTAGTTTACATACCATTGCTTATAAGTTATGCAGTATAGAATGGCTTCCTCACTACATGTAGACACATGATGATCAAAGGCCGAGTCCCTGTTTACATACATTCGCAAATCCTTAATTACAGGGTCTACTCTTAGGGGTTATCAGTGTAGTAATTTGTAGGGGTGACTGTCTAACCAAAAGCTACTATTATGAACTTCTTGGCATTGAGATTTAAACTGTAACTCTAATGCCAATTATTAGTCTGTGTGAGACCTTTTTGGAGACTATTTGTGACTTGAGAGAATTCAGTGACTGTACCTAATTTGCAGTTGTTGCAGAACTTGATCAGCCAGAGGCCTTTCACATTAACCTTGACTTCAGAGAAGAAGGTGTCAGTCAGGAGCAGCCCTAGCACAGAGCCCTGAGGCACTTTTCTAGGGAATAGCCTTTTTGTTGAGGTACACTCCCGTATTCTAACTTCTGGGATCCTATCTGTGAGCTAGCTGGTTATCCAATGGGTGATGTAGCAGTTTATACTTAATTTAGTTTGCCTGTCTAAAATGCCAGAGTTGGGTATTGTGTCAAACGCCTTGGTCAGGTTGACGTAGGCTGTATGCACAATTTTGCCCTTGTCCATTGCTTCAGTGACCTTCTCCAAGGAATCTTCCAGGTTGAGTAGGCATGACTTGCCTTGGTAAATCTGAACTGAGCTTGATCCAGTGTTATGCCTTAATTTATCAGAAGTATGATTATTCTTTCCATAGATTTACATATTAGGCTAGACAAGCTTATGGGTTCATACTTCCCTGGGTCTGTCAATGGCCCGCCCTTGTTCATCAGGAAAAGGTTTGCAGTCCTCTATTGGTTTGGCATGAGGCCTATTTGGAGGCTTTGGTTAAATAGTGATTCTAGTGGACCCAATATTAATGCTTCATGCTATTAATGAGGCATCCTGGGATATTATTGGGCCCCAATAGTTAATGCTTCATGCTATTAATGAGGCACCCCGGGATATTATCTGGGCCCATCAATGCACTGGTCTTGGTCTTCGAGATTGCCTTGAGAACCTCTTCTCTAGTGATAGCTGGAGGAATTATAGCTGTGGATATTTGCTGAGGGGTCTTGGTGGGGGAGGGGGCAAAATTACAGCTACAGTTGTTAGCCAGTAGATTTGCACAGTATAGGTGGCTCCATTTACAGTTAATTCAGTGCATTGTTATATATTGCCTTTGAGGTTATGGACATAGCTGAAAAAAGCTTTTAGATATTCCTTGGCCTGGAAGGCTATTTTTACCTCAAATTTTACTTTGATAGACTTGGTTAGCCCCCCCCCCCTCCCGGAGTTCTTTGTTGGGGCTTGTTATTGAATTTGTCCTGCACTTGTTCTGAGCAGGTAGTATAGCTATCTCTATTTAGTTGTTAATATGATTATACAGGAGTTATGTGAGCAATTCCTCATACTGAATGGTGTTTTCAGGCTTGAGGAAGGGTGAGTTTGAAATGTTGCCAAGGTGTCACTTAGTAGCAGAAAGTTTGCCTTAGAATAGTTCCTGAAAGTTCCAGGCTTAGCAGGAGTCCCAGGTTTTATTTTTATTTCAAAGTGGACAGCTTCATGGTCTGAGCTGACCAGTGGGAACATTACACTAGAGAGGGTACAATGTTCTCCCATGTCTATGAGTACCAGGTCAAGGATGTTTGTACCCTTAGTTGCTGTATGAGCTAACTGATCCAGGGTGTTAGGGTTTTAAAAAAATCCAGAAATCTCTGGGCCTGCATATCAGGGGTCATGTAAGAGTCTCCATTTATAGTGGGATCATCCAGCTTCACTCATGCCCAGACAGACAAGCATTCATGCGTACAAACATATACACACATTAACACTCCCCACCCCCAAGTCCTTGCTGAAATTACCTGCACCATGACCTCTTTCATGAGTGAATGGGTGACTGCCACCTTTTAGCAGTGTTCAGTTTTTCCTCCAACAGCAGACATTTAT
>NC_056741.1:1959030796-1959080796 GCF_019279795.1 Protopterus annectens | reverse complement strand
CACTTCACTTTGCTGTCCCAAAGCACTAGAAAAAAGCCAGTCATGCTGCAAGGCCTTCAGCTCCCTGTTTCAGTCTTCCCTCCTTCAGCTAGTGTTCCAGTCCCTTCTTTCACTTTCGAAATTGTCTTTTATATTCCTGAAAAGAGCTCCACCTTGTGGTGTAATGAAAAACTACAGTATTACTTCTACAATGAAATACAGTGGGAGCTGCACTCTCCCCCCACTTGAAAATATTGGGTCCCCCCAAGAACTGAACAATATTTTTACATTCAAAAGGTGCAATCCACCAAGGGTAATCAGCCTTATGCTTAGCTTGGGATGGGGTGTCACCACTGGAGTAGGAGGCATAGGGATTATGGGTGCAGACTCTCTGATGAGATGTGGTCACAGGTTCCTGTGTACTATGTCCCAAACTGTTATATGTAAGTCTCTGTGGGGGCCGAATCAGTCTCAGCAGTTTTGGCTCAGAAGAGACACCTAAGGAACGTTTGTCACTCACATCACATTCAATGTCCAGTTCTTCAGTAAGCATATTGTCTACCTCTAAGATCTCCTCTTGTATAACTTCACTTTCATTTTCCATAACAGCATGACTGTCCTCAGCACTATTTTCTGAAGTTTGCATAGCAGGGCCTCCATCAGTATCAGGTTATGTAAGAGGGACAAAAACTTTACTTAGTCTATTGTTAGGTCTGGGCTGCTCAAAATGACAAGGAATGAATTCCAGTGCATTTACATTGAGATTACAGCCCACAGGGTCTTGAAAATCGTCATAAAAAGCCCACTGAAACCCCAGTCATCATCACTGTCCTCCTCTCCTTCAGCAGGAGGGAGCATAAGCTCTTGAAGATTGGAGAGGATAGTTCATCTCCACCTTAGAATTCTTAATCACCTTGAGTTAGGCTTTCGCTGAGCCATTCTGGGTTCCGGATTCATGAGTCTCACTGATTTTGTCAAAGGCATTAAGTTGTTGCGGTGCCTGGTTTTAATGGGTCCTCCTTTCCCCTCAGGGCAAACTTGGTAGAAAGGGAGGCTGAAAACAAATTATAATTTCAGATCCCCCGGTTGTCAGCTAGTTTATGCTTTCCTTGTAGTCCCAAATTTCTCAAAAGAACTCTGTCCTCTGGCTGCAAGTCATGCATCTTTACTTTTTTGTCATAGTGAGCCTTGTTTCACTGATGTCTTTGTCTTGTTGATTTTTCAGCAAGCTCATAAGCCTGTCTGAGGTTCTTTTTGAGTCTCTCCACATAACTGCCATGAGATCGCACCAGTGTATCATCAGCTGTGACTCCAAAAGTGATGTCAACAGGAAGACAAGCTTCTCTTCCAAACATTAGAAAGTAAGGCGAGAATCCTGTAGCATCATTTTTAGTACTGTTGTAAGCATACACCACTGTGGCTACATGTCTACTCTATTGACTCTTCTTCTCAGCAGATAGTGTCCCCAACATGTCTAGTAAAGTTCTGTTGAAATGCTCAGGCTGAGGATCCCCTTGAGGATGATAAGGAGTGGTGCGGCTTTTTTGGACTCCCAACAGAGTGAGTAGTTCATGGAGGCCCAGTGTCTGCTATTCTAAAAGTGTATTAGTTCTGGCTTAAGCACTTGGGCTTCAGGCCAGTTATTCTACATTAACAAGGTTTGTGGTCTGCACTCTTGTGGGAGGAGAGACTGGATTCTACCCTTCTGAGCTGGGAATTTCTGGTCACAGGCTTATTGTGACTGCTTATTTGAACTGTTTCTTTCTGAAATTGGTGCGCCTTGTTGCTGTAGCATAGACCAGATTCAGGCCTGCTGAATCTAGCTTTGTTTGTATAAGTTGAGCACTGATCCAGGCCATTTTTTCTGGAGAAGGTTCCCCTGCATACTAGTAATCAGGGGAGTGCAGTTGAACTTGTCTGACTGAAGACTGCTGGAACAGGGCTCAGTTTTGAGCTTTTTTTCTGGTTAATAAGGTAACTTGTTTAAGTCAGTTGGTTCAAGGTTGAGTGGTACAGTGGGTAGGATATATGCCTTTCAACCACAAGGTGCAAGGTTTGATTCTCACCATTGGAATTCGTTTTGGATTGGGAGGGTGGCCTAATGGTTAAGGTATTTGCCTTACAAACACAAGGTGCAGGGTTTGAGTCTCACAGGAGATAATTGGCTAGGCTTACAATGGCCTCACAAGGGCAGTTAGGCTAGTACTAAACTATGAACCTATTTTCTATTGTTTTATATATATATATATATATATATATATATATATATATATATATATATATATATATATATATATAATTTAAAATTGCACTTTATTCATCTGCTTTTGTATTTGTGTTTTTTCCTGCCTTATTACTGGCGGCATTGACTACAACTCTGATCTGCAATATATAACAATAAGTATCCTTGTCTGTGCTTTTAAACTGTTTTTTTTAGTGTATCTGCTTTATTTTCTGAAAAACAAAAAACAAAACAAAACAAAAAAAAAAATATATATATATATATATATATATATATATATATATATATATATACTTGGTTCCCACCTTTCTAAGCTAGTATAGTCCAGTTTTCAGGTTAGTGCTGAATTCAGGGCTGTGTTGCAAATCTCTGTGTTTGCCCATACCTTACTTGGATAGAAGGAAATTTCTCTGTTCACCTGTGAGAGAGGGGAGGTTTGAGCAGCCTATCTGTCTCTGGAGGAGTGGTTTCAGCCCAGAAATTAGTAGTTTATTGGCCATTTTGGGCTAATTTCTATCTCTTTCTTTTCCATGCTATAAATACCGTATTTGCCTGGTTTTGCATGCCAGGCAGCGACGGTTAGCTAGGGTAAAACTATTCCCAGCTCCACAAAGTCTTCTCTTCAATTTTTCCCTTGGAACTAGACAAACTTTCAACTTAAGCACACAAGCCATTCATTTCTCAGCCCAGCACTTGCTCAAAACTTATAGCAAGCACTTCTAAACCCTAGCACTAGACCCTCCTGTACTGTACAGAAGGACAAGGCTCTCTATTCAACCTTACCAGCCATCCAGTAAAACAGTTCACTGTACCTAGCCAGGCATGTCCAAAGGGCAGTTTCAGGTGTACTCTCCAGTCCAACTGGTGAATCTGGGCATTTTGAGGCAATGTTACAACTGCCTCATGTACGCAGACAACCCCCTCCTCCTACCACCAAACACTAATACATGCAAGAGATGCAGTTATACAGCCAAACTAGAGACTAAGCTCTCTCAACCCAAGACTGGATCAGACAATCAAGAGGAGAAGGGAAATACTTGCATCACACCACCAGTCTTACATAGACCCATTAAACCAGCACCGGCTTAAAACACACATAAATACATGAAAACATACTTGGAGGCTCTAAATAAAAATCTAAAAAACCAACAGAGACCTCTAAAGCAAACATCCAAGCAACCTCCACCCCCCAACACAAACCATGAAACACATACTTCACAAAACCAGTGTGCCATGCAATCACAGCCCTTAAGACAAAATAACATACCCAACATACTAGTAATAGGTGACTCTATAGTCAGGCACACTGACGTCCCACTCATTAGGCTGAATAAGGAGAAGGTTACTGTTATCTGCCTGTTGAGTGCCAGGATCCGCCACATAACACAAGCACTCAGGTCACTCCAGAACAAGTACAAATATGACTCTGTCATTGTCCGTGTTGGTGTGAATAACCTGAACCGTACCTCCGTAACTCCCTGGACTACATGAAGAGAGACATGGAAGAGCTCTCTGATCATGTAGCCCAGGCCGGTATGACCCTTACCCTGAGTAGCATCCTGCCCTCACCAAGAATGATACCACGGTATAAAGAAAAAATTCTCGATTTCAACACTTGGCTAAGTTTCTGGTGTCATTCAAAGGGGATCCAGTGTCTGTCTGCCTGGGATGACATGCTCGACAAGCCACTCTGCTTCACTAGAGACGGCTTGCACTTGTCACCCTTAGACTTTCGAATACTGGTCAAGGCTCTTGCCACCCCCATAGTGCCTTTTCTAGGCAAGGCTCAAAAGACAAACCCACCGCTGTAAATAGCACAAGTAACAAAAAACTGAGGGTAATGCTACTCAGTGCCAGAAGTCTAAACCTCAAAATGCATGCACTCGAGGCACTCCTCAGTATGGAGAAAATCGATATATGTGCAGTAACAGAAACCTGGTTTAAGGGTCCAGAGAGCACCCCAGCACTACCAGGCTATAACTCATACCATACATTTTGGACACAGAACCCAAACCGAAATACAAAAGGTGGGGCCATATCCATATTCATCAAGGATACCCACACCTCCAGGTTAGTGGCACAGCACGATGCTTCAGAGATCATCCACGTGCAACTAACAATGGGCAAAACTGCAATTCAAATTGTAGCTTGCTACAGATCACCCACCTTGTCCCAGGACCCACATTCTGCATTTCTGGAAACACTGGGAAACATAAAGGTCCTACCAAACACCCTAATATTGGGTGATTTCAATTACCCAAACATTAACTGGGAGAACTACTCAAGTACTAAATCCCTTGCCCAACTTTTCCTAGAATTTATACACCCAAACGCCCTGGTTCAACTGGTCAACACTCCCAACAGAGGTGACAACATATTGAACCTGGTCATCACCAACATGGGCGACCAGTATTCCACACCATAGGTCAACCCCTTGCTGGTTAGATTTGACCATAAACAAATCACTTTGGATATCCATATTCTGCCCCCATCCCCAGACAAGAAAACCACCATCAAAAACTTTTCAAAAGCAAACTTCACATTATTTAAGACTGAGGTGGAAAGTTTCAAAGACCCCTTGCTGAAGGATAACACTGTCCAAGCTGCAAAATCCTTTACTAATGCATTCTACAGGCAGCTACAAGAATGCATGGATCATGCCATCCCAAGCAAAACCAAGACTCACTCCTCCAAGAAAAGGAAACCAGTCTGGTGGACTTCTGCCACAAACAAGCTATACAATAGAAGGAGGAAACTAGTACAGAAAAGAGTAATATCCCAAGAAGGGAAGACATCCCTGATCAGTAAAAGCACGAAACTACGATCCCTCATAAAATCATCCAAGACAAGCTTTGAAAGAAAAATTGCCAAGGACTCCAAAGATAACCACAAGGCATTCTTATCTATGTCAAGAATCTAAGTGGCAATGCTCAGATCTCCTCGGAGTTAGTGCAGAATGGCACAAAATACACTGATCCGACTGATATTTCCAGCATCTTTCCAGACAGGTTCAGCGCAAACTTCACCCCCCTTTCACCCCCAAAAGGGCCCATAACCATACCAGAAGAATGTAGAGTCCCTGAAATCACAGACACTCAGGTTAAAACAGCCCTCTCCAAAGCCAAAAACACAGTATCAGTGGGACTGGATGGTGTCCCAGGCTGCGTCCTACACAAACTCAAAGACGAACTAACCCCTCACCTAAACACACTGTTCAAACTCAGCCTCTCCACAGGCTACATACCCATAGAGTGGCGCACAGCAACGGTTATTCCGCTCCACAAAGGTGGAGCCACAACAGACCCCTGGAACTATTGCCCTATAAGCCTGACTAGCTTGGTCTGCAAGGCTATGGAGCGCATCATCATGGAATTCATTAACAGAGACATTGGGAACCTCCAAATACTGGACCCTACCCAGTTTGGCTTTTTTAAGGGCAGATCATGCCTCCTAAACGTGGTGGACTTCTTTGAGATAGTTATCAAGGCTTTAGGTGAGGGAAAGGTGGTACACATGGCCTACCTAGACCTTGCTAAGGCCTTTGACACCATTCCCCATTCTGGTATTATAGACAAGCTCACCAGCCTGAACATAAACCCCTATGTCACAAGATGGGTTGCCAACTGGCTCATGGACAGAACCCACATGGTGAGAGTTGCAGGCTCTAGGTCCGACTCTAAACCGGTTACAAGTGATGTTCCCCAGGGCTCAGTCCTAGGACCCCTCCTGTTCGGCATATACTTCTCAGAGGTACAGGCAAGCACAGGAGGACTATGGCTGACCAAGTTCGCAGACGACTGCAAACTAGGGGCTACAATTGACTCTCTGGCTGACACAGACATCCTCCAAAAGGGTCTCACTGAGACAGATACCTGGTGTCAAAATCATGGCCTCAAGCTGAATGCCAAAAAGTACATAGTCATCCCCTTTGGAAAAAACAAAGTACCCACAAACTACCATAGCGGTGGTAGTCCCCTAAATACGGAAGATGTAATGAGGGATCTGGGGACCCAAGTAGATAGTAATCTCACCTTTGATAATCACATTGTCAAAGTGGTTAGAAAATCCTTCTATGTGGCCCACCTAATCACAAAAGGGTTTGCATCCAGATCAAAAGAAGTAATTGTGCCCCTCTACTCATCGTTCATCAGACCCATCATAGAGTACAATGCCCCATTTGGGATGTACCTTACAAGACACCTGCAACAGCTGGAAAGACCACAGAAGTACCTCACCAAGAGGATCACTGGCCTCAAACAGATGCCCTATGCAGCTCAACTGAAGAAACTCCAGTTGTACCGCCTACTCAGAGGTGATCTCTGCCTGACATACAAGGCCATGTCCAACCCAGAATTGATGGACATGCTCCACCTAAAGAAAAACTTATCCCCTCAAGCCACACGCTCTAGGGATCTAAACCTCACCACAACAATAAATAGGACAGGCAGGAGGGATAGATTCCTATCCCAGAGACTTCCCATGCTTTGGAACAAGATCCCAATCTACATTAGGCAGAGCTCCTTGCTAACACTCTTCAAAAGAAACCTTGACGAGTGGATGGGAAACAGAAAGTTTACCTCGGGGATCACTTCAGTGGCTCTGCTGGACAGAGGCATAGGGAACTAATCTAAGGGGGCGGCGAAAGCCATCACATTCTGGCTAGGCTTATAAATGCCTTCAGGCAGACAGCCTAGTACCAACCTATGAACCTATGGACAAGCTTGCTCTCAAAATCACATCCTTGATCAGAGTGTATCCTTTTTGGTCAGCCATGGTGTTACAAAGAACTTCTCAACTAGTAGTTTCACCACTGTAATAGCTTTCTGATCGCGAGTGGGAAATGTTTGAGTGTAGCTGGTATAGAAGTCTGTCACCACCAGCACATTACTGATCCCGTCTTCATCCGGTTCAAGGCACAGAAAATCTATATAGACCAGTTCCATGGGTCCACTACTTTCCATTTGACCCAACGAGGCAACTCTGGTTGGCAGAGTCTTTCTCTGAATGCAACGAAGACATGCACGACAATAATCCTCAACATCTTGCTTCATGCATGGCCAGTAGAACCTGTCTCATACCAGACTCATAGTTCTGTCATAACCAAGATGACCATGTTCATCATGCAATGACCGGAGTACTACTTCTCTATACTTCTGAGGAAACAACAATTGCCATTTTTCACTGCTGAGTGCACTTGGAGATCTCCTGTACACTAGTCCATTCTGTATCTGGAGTCTGTCCCATTCTTTGGCCAAAAGTCTTGCCAGAGGATGAATATCCATGCAAAGTATATTAACTTGTTTCTCCTCTAAAGCAGCTACCACCAGCTGACCTAAGGGGTCTTCTCTTTGATCTCTCCTGAGGTCACTGTTACTCAAAGCTGGTAGTGATGAAGCCTGTAAAGTGACCAGATTACAGTAACCCTGGGGTATGCTTGCTGCAGACAGACCCATCTTCTGGGCCCAACACTCACTGTGTTGATAGCAGGTTGCAATCTGACACATAGCTCTCACCCCTAGCACTGGAATTTCCACCCATTCATCGTCGGGGTGTAAATCTCCCTGAGGTCCTCTGGACAGACCATCAGCATCTCCGTTTTTGTGTCCTGGGCGATATTTCAAACTGAAATTATAGTTGCATAGAGCTACCATCCATCTGTAGCCAGTAGCATCTAGCTTTGCAGTGATCTGGATGTATGCCAGAGGATTGTTGTCAGTCTGCACTTCAAATTCAGCACCATAGAGATAGTCATGCAGCTTGTCCACTACCGCTCACTTTAAGGCAAGGAATTCCAACTTGTGTGCAGGGTAGTTTCTTTCTGTGGGGGATAAATTCCGACTGATAAAAGCCACAGGTCTCAGCTTCTTGTCATACTCCTGGCAAAGGACACCTCCTAAGCTATGCCTGCTAGCATCCACATGTAAAGTGTATGGCTTTGTTGAGTCAGCATATCCACAGGGGCATGTGTGAGGCAATACTTAAGCTGTTTAAATGACTCTTTGCACTCAGGAGCCCAATGACTCTCAATGAGTTGTGTAGAACCTCTCAGTCCCTTAGTTTCTTTTCACAAGGATATCTTCATCTGTTTCATCTGCTTTCTCATCATTTCAGAGTGAATGGTTGAGGGGTCTTGCTATCTTTGAAAATCCTTCCACAAACCTTCTATAGTAACTGCAGAACCCCAGGAAATATCGCAGCTCTGTGATAGTTTTGGGTCTGGGCCAAGATGTCACTGCTTCAACTTTGCTGGGATCTGTGGATATTCCATTTTCAGACACTACATGTCCCACATAGGTCAGTGAAGTTTGGAAGAACTTGCATTTGTCCAGTGACAACTTCAAGCCTTCCTTCTCAATCCTGTCCAATACATTCATCAGTCTTTCTTTGTGCTCCTCTAGGGTCCTCCCAAAGACAATGATGTTGTCCAGGTAGACTAAGACTTCCAGGAGATGCATGTCTCCAACAGTTCTGTCCATGATTCTCTGGAAAGTTGCCGGTGCATTTGATAAACCTTGGGGTAGGCGATCAAACTCAAATAAATCCCAAAGGGGTGATGAAGGCAGTCTTCTCTTTATCTTCTGGGTGCATAGGGATTTGATAGTACCCACTCTTTAAGTCTAGCACACTGAACCACTTACTGCCCATCAGGCAATTTAGAGCATCTTCAATCCGGGGAGTTGTGTACTGGACTGGAATGGTTCGCTGATTCAGAGTACGATAGTCAGCACACATGCAAATTGACCCATTCTTTTTCCTGACAACAACAATGGGAGAGGCGTATGGACTTCTTGACTCTCAAATTATCCCTGCAGCTTTTAGTTCTTCCAAATGTTTTCTTAAGTCCTCCAGGACTCCTGGAGCTACTCTTCTGGAATGTTCCCTGAAAAGGCCGGTCCTCTTTTAGTCTTATTTGGTGTTCTACACTTTTTGCACAGCCCACATCTAGTTCACTAGTAGAAAAACAACTTTTCTTTTTCATTAGTAGCTCTTTAATTTGGGTTAGCCACTCAGTGGGCAAGAGACTACCTCCTATATCAATATCTTCCAGCTTCCACTCATTGGCCCTGCTCTCATTCCTTGTCAACACAGAAGCAGTAAGGGAGTGGCAGCATAAACATTTCCCAAATGCATTTGTGAATTCAGGACAATGGGAGTACTTCCTTTATTCTTTAACCCCACAGGAAAAGTTCATATGGATGCTTTAACTTGTCCGCAGGCCAAACATCTGGGACTAGTTCCATCCCCGGTGGCAAGTCACTTTCTGGATCTGTTTCCATCATGAGATGAGAGGAAACTGTTTGTCCACATATCCTCACTTTGGCTGTCAAGCAGGTGACCTGACCAGGATAAATTATATGCTCTTTCCCAGACAGGGTCCACACATGACCAATTTCATTTTCCTTACTATCCTTCTCCCTTTGAAGGGCACAGAAAACTGGTCTCATGAGAGGATGTAGTGTGGGTGTTACTGGGTCAACTGAGGCATTAGTATTCTTCTGACAAGGTCAGTATTTTTCCCCACTAAAATGGATGCTGAATCCTTTTCTTTTGGCCTGGGGCACACAATAGTGAGTGTTTCAAAAGCTTCTGTTGATCCAACAACTGAAGTGGAAAATTCTAACTTGGGTGAGACATAACCATCATAAGGGAACTTTGTGTTGCTTAGCCCCCAGATTTCCAAATCTTCTAACTTTTCAAGTGGCAAATGCTTTAAGTATTTTTGGTGGAAGTCTCTGTACAGAATAGTGATTTTGTGCACCAGTATCCAACAGTGCTTTACTATACACTCCTTCTATTTTTACTGACATGACAGGGGATGGTCCCAGTAGGCCATCGGGTAGTTTCTGTTTCCAGTGCTATTCAGCTGTATGGCAGTCAGCATGTGGTTGAGGTATCACCGGTTGACTTCGCCATTTTAACAGATAAGACTCTTGCTTAGTAATGCTTTGCGGTCTCAGATGCAGAGATTTTGGCTGAGATGGCTTTCCAATTCGGTTGTTCACCTCAGATGAGCTAGAAGTGTGCATAGTAGATAGTTTCTATCCCCTATTACAAGGATTTGTGTGGAAAGGAGATTCAGGATGCTGTCTCTTGATGTTAGCTTTTATGGAGCTCTTTGTAATTGGACACTCAGCTGGCTCCTTCACTGAGGCCCTTTGAAGTTTCCCTGCATTGCACTAGCCAATAATAGTTTGTTCACTTTTTTCAAGTTCTCTGTGTTAGGACACTGTCACTTTATATGCCCTGCATCCCCACATTGAAAATAAAATCCAGTAGGAACTCTGAACATTGGCTGATTCAGTTCTTCCCCGAGTCCTTTCGTGGAGGTTCTAGCTGATTGTATTTCTCCCTTCAGCTAAAGTTACCACGGCTTTCTGCAATTCTGCAACTGTCTTGGTGACTTGAGCTATGGCATCATCAGGGAAGACACCTGCACCTGCAACTGTGACACCTCTATATTGCGGACACTCTGGGCCACGACTCCTGTTTGAGTAGTGAGCATGGCTATAGGCTCCTGCTTGTGTTCACTCACTGTTTTAGTTGCTGTTGAACATGGAGATTTGGCTTCCAACAGGGCTTCTTCTTCTCTTACCTCTTTAACCAACTGAGAATAAGTTAAGAGTGTCTTCCCTATTTCTCATCCTCATTTTACACACAATAGGGTCCATAGCCTGAGCTCTCTGTAAAATTTGTCTGATCTGCACTTGTTCAGCTACTTTCGGATCCACCCCCTTCTTTAGGATGATCTGGTGGAGCATTTTATCTAATCGCTTCTTGGTATGTATATTCAAACTGATACAGTAGGTCAGCAGCCCTCTCCGTCCTTCCAAACACATCCTGCAGTACTCCTAAATAGTCCTTGGCTGTGCAATCTTGCTTACCTATCCTAAGGTTGCATATGGTATCCGCAGCTAATCCCTTTAGACTTTCAGCTATTCACTGCTTCTTCTGAGATTCTGGGATATGCCACTTCTCTAGGGCTTATGAAGCCTGATCCATCCAGGATTCAAACTCTTCCTCTCCCTGAGATGTGGGCTGTTTGCCAGAAAAGAAACTCAATTTGTGGTAGCCAATCCCAGTGAATGACTGTGTAGGCTTTAAGCATTTTTCTGCAATACTTCCCAAAGCATTCAAAACTTCAGGCCCTATTGTTTTTAAGGGCAGTGCAGCTTATGGGTTCATGTTTCTGCTGGATTTGCTTTCCACACATACAGGGGAATAGGGTGGAGTCCAAGGCAGTACAGGCAATCCTGGATGAGTCCCCAAATGTAGCACACCCGCAGGTGTAGCTGAAGTAGATATGGGTTCCTGCCTACCTGACTCTGGTGACACCCCTATAGGCCCTACACACCAAGGTGGCAATAATGACAGGTTTTATTCTAGGTGACACATCTAGTTTAAAAGGCAATAGCACAACCACAAACAAATTATTTCAACAGTGCACCAGTTAGCAATAAAGCAAATTGAGATATGCATACAACGAAAACATACATTTACCCTCTTCCCCAGAACTCAACAGAAATAGGTCTTGACATTCAAACATGCACAAAGAAGGCAATGTCAATGAGCAGTAAAGCTTTATAATGCAGCAATACAAACACGGGGGAAAATGCAATGTCATTAAGCAACAAAAGAGTTATAATACAACAATACAGATATGAGAAAAATGGAATGTCATTGAGCAGCAAAATTCTTGAAGGCAGCAGTACTAACACGAGCAAAATGCAATGTCATTGAACAAAGAAGATTTATAATGCAACAATACAAACATGAGAAAATGCAATGTCATTCAGCAGTACTAACACCCTCAACACCCTTGATCAATTCTAAACAGACCAACTATGAAACACTCTATTATACCCTGTTCACTGGCCAGTGACTACTTACAGTCTTGCTGCCAGCATGATGGGGCCCACGTTGGAGCTCATATGGATCCCAGTTATTTATAATCCACAAAGCATTGGAGGGGGGGGGTCCACAATCTTATAAAAATATAAAATGATGGTCAGAGCCTCTCACCACTCCGTCAAGAATATCCTAGATCAGGCACCATGGTTCCTCTGATGAGAAAAGTAAAAAATCACATGCCAGAACTCTGGTAATCATCTATGGCTTCTCTGTACTAGGCCCAAAGGAACTCATTTTCTTGCTGAATCATATGCAGGCATGGAACTACTGGTTGCAGACTTCTATCCTGATTCCACAAAATACCATAATCCATAATTTCAGCAAAAGACAAACACAATCTGCCACTTCACTTCCCTGTCCCAAAGCACTAGAAAAAAAGCCAGCCAGTCGTGCTGCAAGGCCATTTTTCCCTTCAGCTCCCTGTTTCAGTCTTCCCTCCTTCAGCTAGTGTTCCAGTCCCTTCTTTCACTTTTGTAATTGACTTTTATATTCCTGAAAAGACCTCCACCTTGTGATGTAATGAAAAACTACAGTCTATTACTTCTACAATGAAATATAGTGGGAGCTACATATGGTTGGTAGAATATAATGTGGCACAGCTTTCCCACTGAAACAGCATTTGATGGGTTAATATTTGGCTCTTTCATGTTTCATTATGCATGCATTACTCCCTGCCCATACCTTTGCTGCTTCAGGTATTCCTCTCATAACTAAACAATTGATTAGTCAATATTGTCTGTATGATATTTTTTATTACTATCCACCAATTCATTTTTTGGTCTTTGGCCAGTGGAAGTAATAGGTGGTCATTAACTACATCTCTGACTGTAGTTAAAAATTAGTCATTGTTGTGGGCATTGTGTTCTTTTGTTAACATTGACCATTGGATTATGTAGTATCTTGCAGCTTCTTTAACTACATCTCTGACTGTAGTTAAAAAAATATTCATTGTTGTGGGCATTGTGTTCTTTTGTTAACATTGACCATTGGATTATGTAGTATCTTGCAGCTTCTTTACTGATATTTAAAAGTAAAAACCCCTCCAGAATATAATTGTTTCTTCCAGCTTGCACAATCTCACAGTCAGTGATGAAAGATCACTGGGTAAGGGGATATTTGTCCAGGACCATAAAACAAAAAGCTCTGTGAGTCAAGCTCAAACACTGATATAATTCAATAATTTAATGAAGTGCTTAACAAAAAAGCTCCATGAGTCAAGCTCAAACACTAAGTGTTTGAGCTTGACTCACAGAGCTTTTTTGTTTTACGGAGTTGTGCTTTTCCATATATTTGTCCAGGACATCAGGGATCTTCTCTACTCGAATATGAATGGCAATTGAGTGCATGCCCGTGTCCACTTTGTAGCACAGTGGTAGCTAGGAGGATGATGTGTAAGTAACATCATGGTGGGGGCTGGTAAAAGAAAAGAGTATGGTGGAGAAAAGGAGTTAGTGGAGAGTAATATAGATTCAAAAAATTTGTTTCAGTGGAATTTATTCACATATAGCCAGGTGGAGGACACAGAGAACTCTGAGAAGAGAAATGATTGTAATGCTACAACCTCAAGTCTGGAAAGTTGCAGGATGATATACTGCAAGACTGATTAGTCACAATGGACTAAAAAAATGGAAATGATGTAAAATGAGACAATATTATTTATAATGTTCAGCAGGAGGATGCAGGTGGACTAAGTGGAGAGGCATAGTATGTGGAAAAGCAGAAAACAATGGAGAAAAAAGTAATATGCTGTAGTTGTAGCACAAGAGAAAGATTCAACAAATGAAAGATATTCTGTTACAATCCAAGCAAAAAAAAAAAAGCTTTGGGCAAATATATGTAGAATAATCTAGTGTTACTGTTGAATATTTCAGCTCCTGAGGAAAGGGCATTTACTTTGATAAGTAAAGTCACATTTTGTGACATTATTTTTGAGATGTGAAAAGAACTAGAAATGTTTTCAAATAGTGTTTAAAGCCATAAAAACTTAAGCCTGTGTAATTAGTATATTGTTACTGCATTTAATTGAAAGGCTAAAAATAAAATACATATTCAGTTTTGCATGCACATTGAAAAATATATTTTAAAATGTGTTTAGAGAACTATTGTAATAATGTACATGAAATGGAAAACATATATGAATAATAGAAGGTTGTGGATGGCAGATGGGAATGTTTTATTGTATTAAAAATGAAAAATGGAAAAATATTAAGGGCCCATTCCCAAAGACTCACTGTCAGTATAAGTGACCACTTACACTGAGAACAGGTCTTTTGGAATTGGGCACCTAGTATAAGCCTGTTTATAGATAAGCCTTACAGTGAAATAAGTCATTCTGAGAACAAGTCATTCAGAATAAGGGCAAATTTACATTGAGAGCAACTCTTTTGGAACCTGGCTGTATATTTACCAAGTATAATGAAATAAATGTAGAGGGGGTAAGAGGTTTAATAAGATATCGGGGACAACCCAAAGCCTGTATTCTTTGTGGAGATGTAGGAGATTTGATCGAAAATGTGAAATAAAGAAAATATTTTTCTCTGGGGAAATGGGACATGATGGAAATATAGATGTATATAGTTTACTATCAAAATGTTGTACAGCAGTTATGCGAAACTAGGAAGGTCAAAATCATGGTTCCAAATTTTTCTAATGTTGATCCGTACATGTTTGAATCCACAACAGCTAATGCTAGTGTGCATTCGTTCATATGAGGTTGATGTTCTCATTGGAGATCACACTATTACACTACAGTGGGAATCAAGAAATTTACCCTTTTCCTCACTGTAGTGCGATCTTGGAGTTTTGTATACATAATAAGCAGAGGGTGTGGGGAATGCAGACTCCCACATGGTGGGTACAGGGGGGCACCCCTGCAAAACACTGTTAGGAAATTAGCGGAAGTCAAGGTACATTGGGTAATATTGGAAATATCGACTTTTGAGTTATCCATATTACAACTTTTGTTGTTTTGATTAGTGTTTTTATTTTTTACTTTTTTTCAGGCAAGTCATTACTCAAACAAATGTGTTTCTAAATTTTGATGGTAAACTCTCTCTCTCTCTCTGTATGTATGTATATATATATATATATATATATATATATATATATATATATATATATATACATACATATATATAAAACAATAAGAAAAGTCATGTAGCTCATGGTACCCACAGAACAGTACTGTAGAAAGTAGATACAAGTCCTAAAATATACCAGTGCAGTCACCACGGCTGTAGTCATAAAACAATTTTATTGAAGAATCTAAAAGAATGAGTGCTTTTGGGTGGCTTCCACCCTTCTTCAGATTCAAAAATGTCTGAACAAGCAAGAAATATTTATATAAATCCTGTCCAATTACATTTGTCTGTTGTAATTATCAACCAATAAAAACATATTACTAAGTAACAATGATAAGTTATTAGTTGGAGCATTTCATCTGTATGCATAATACTACAGGTTAAATGACTATTTTTATTTGGTTAAGTACTCCATTCTAGCACTTTTATTAGTTAGAATTTTAATATGGTTTTATTTTCTTAAGGTGTCCTGGGGCTTTCCTGATGTACTGTGCATGCCTGTGGGACTTATGTTCCCACGGTTACACTGTCTAAAGGAAACAATGGAGAAAAGATCTCTGTTGCCTTTTTTTTTTTTTTTTTTATTAAAACAATGAAATCCAGAGATTTCAAATGAATGGAAGAGACAGGAGAGACGGGAGAGAGAAAATATAAGGATAATCAAGTACGTTTTTCTAGTTTTGTATAATGCACCTGATTACCCTTGTATTTATCTCTGTCCTGCTTCTCTTGTTTAAGTCTCCAGTTTTTGTAAGTTTATAAAAAAAAAATGAAACAAAAGTAAAAATTTTAATTGCATATATTAATGGAAGAAAGTCCAGGTTACCAGACCTTTTTCCATTGGTATATGCTTGATTTACAATGGACACACTGGTTGGGCTAATCAATTGGCATGTTTCTTTCAGAATGTAAATGGCCAGTCATAGTATAATATGTTAAAATATATGGATACTGTGTGCAATATAGGATGAGATTTAGCTAAGTGAAAGAGAGAAAGAGAGAGAGAGAGAGAGAGAGAAACTATGTTGGCATGTCATTCTAAAATTCTGAAGATACATGTGAAGAACAGCACCACTAAAAGTTTTGTTACAATGTTAAAATTGTTGGAGTATTAAGGCCTTGCTGAATGTTAAGTTTATGGTTACAAGTCTTCTGAGTAGAATATTCCTTATGTGATAATAACTACTTTCTTGTCATAAATAAAACACAGCTGCCAAAAGCACAAACCCCAGTATTCCTAAAGTTACTGTTAACTTTTGAAGATAGGCAGCAGCATAGTTCTCAACAATTCAGGGACAAATCTCAACAGAATCAGGGGAAAAATTATTCAGAAATAATCATGGACACTGACAAAATAAGAGATTGTGAATTAATATGCATTTTCTGAAGTAAAAGAATTTTGTAACTCTAATTATTGTCAGTATTTATTAAGTGTAATTCACCACCTTTTCTCCAAAAGTACCCAGTCTGAGGTGGAATTAAGAGGGATTGAACTAAACTTTGTGTCAAAAAAATCAGGGACAGTTGAGAATTTTGGGCAATAGTTTATCATAAAATCATGCATTACCAGGAAAAAAGAAACATTTGTTGTCCTTTACTAACTCTTATTTGTATCCACTGTTAGTCACTCAAAGAGGAAGGTTTATAAGTGCTATAGTGTCTCAGGTTCAGTGTACAAACTGTCCGAGTGTACAACTGAATCAGCATAATCTCTGGTACTTTTCCGTTAACGGGGTAACAGGCAAAATGTGCATTTGATGTTTTTTTTTTTCTGGTTTTAACATTCCCCGGGATTCATGAAGCTTGTGCCAGGTGCAGGCGTAGCATCGGCATTCTAACACCAAAGATGGCTGCCGAGTGATTCAGGTATGAGCTGTTCCCACGTGCACTACTTGCATATGCTATGCCCGCAGAACTCCTGAGTCTTGTGTGCTAATTACCCCATGTGCAGCAGTGTAGCATGCAAATGAAGGTATGTAGCGATTCAGGAAGTGGTGCAGACGTAGTGTAAGCATGCAGAAATGTAAACCGTAGAAAATGGTTTACATTTTTGCAAACATAAAATCGGAGCCATGACAGCCGACCAAACGCATGTATTATATTGTTAATATATGCCAGTGGCTAAATATATAGCCACTGGCATAAAAAAATATGTACAAAATAGAAAATTAACATTTAATATATATAGCCACTCTATCGCGACGTGGAAGAGCAGGGCAGCTGTGCGCAAAGGGGATCACAAGGAATATATAAAAACATAGAATAAAACCACAATGAAACACATATCATGATTTCCCCATAATAGTCAATGGCAGGCATGCTACACCATACTCATGGCGCAAGGGTTGCTAAGGGGCAGTGACAGTGTTATGCACAGTAGCTAGGAATTAGTAGGCAATGCCATGCAAATGAGAGGAGTAATAGTGAATCGCAGATTCCCCACTGGTGTAAGGATGCACCTCACAGCGTAGCGTTATAACACCGAGGTGAGCCCTTGAGATAAAGATGGCATCAAGAGAGGGGTGTGTCACCATTGCTGTAAGCACATTGGAGCATTGCTAAACTGGTCTGTCCCTAGCTCGGCAAAGCTGCAGGACAGGGGTGTGTCAAACTGCCATAGCTATGCTTACCTGAGAGTATACAAGGTAACCGAGTATGCATGTGAACGGAGATGAAAATGTGCGTAAACCCGGTAAATGGGTATGCGCGGCGTGCACTGCAGCTGAAACAGGAAGGATATAGGAAAGAAATAAGGAAATGCTGCAGCAGTGAAATTGGAGTAAAAATGACTAATTAATACCTAGAAGCCTACAGTGGGCCATTGACAACAGCTAACAAGGCTGCAAGCAGCTACCCGCAGAACAGGGAAGAGGAGGGGCTGTACTGCAAAGAAAACAGTAAAGTTTCAAAGAAGAACAAAGGTGATATGCAGTATATCAGCTACAAGTCACATTTCGCCATGACTGGGTAGGGAAAGTACAAAAACAAGAAAGACAGCAGGTGGATGCATGCCTGATAATGGGAGGGGATCCAGGCCTAAAAGTGAATTAAAGGGCAACAGATTAATCAAGGCAGGCAAGTAGATCTCCACAGTAAAGGCCCCACACTTGCAGTACTCATTGCAAAACCCATAATTAAGACACGCAGCAGCTGGAATAGTTCATACACATCCACTTACATCAGCAGCATCCATAGCACAATACTATAAAGTGTGAAAGCACCTCACACACATTTGTGTATTCCCATACACTCTGCACCAGTGGTGTACACAGACAGGGAACTTTTATTATGTACATGTTGGGGCTGCCATAGTTTTGATCCACCAGCATGTGATGGAGACCGAAGGTGGTGTGAAGGATGATGCACACATCCACCGCAGGCACCAGAGGAGGAGGAAAGTGTTCAGACCCAGGATAACCTACCAGGGGCTACATGATCTGGAGATAGTAGAGCAATAGAAGGTGGACAGGGACACCCTACAGCAACTTGTGGAGCTGTGCCTGCCACACCTCAGACCCAGAACAAACAGAGGGGAACCCATCCCAGTGGATACGAAGGTATGTGTAAGCCTGAGAATACTAGCTACAGGTACCTTTTAAAGACAAACTGGGGATATCATGGGTATCTCACAGGCATCAGCATCTAGGGTACTACACCAGTTCCTGGATGCCATGTTACCACATGCCAATGAGCACATATACTTCCCCCAAATGCAGGAGGAGTTGGCCAGCAATATGCATCTCTTCCACCATGTGGCAGAATACCCAGAGGTACTGGGTGCAATAGACTGCACGCACATACACATCAAGTCACCACCCGGTGAGCAGGGTAGGCACTACATAAACCGCAAGGGATACCCCTACATCAACTGCCAGGTTGTGTGCAATGCCCAGGGCATTATCATGGATGTGTGTGTTGGCAGCCCTGGAAGCTATCACGACTCCCACATCTGGCATGCCTCACAGCTGTATCGATTATTTGCCAGGGGGGACATCCCAAATGGCCACCTGGTGGGGGATGCTGGCTATGCACTGGAACCATGGATGATGACTCCCATCAGAAATGCACACACACCCATGCAGGAATGCTATAATGAGGCACACGCACAAACCAGAATCATCATACAGCGTGCATTTGGGATGCTGAAATCACGGTTCCGTTGCTTGGACATATCTGGTGGAGCCTTGCAGTACTCTCCAGGCACATGTGCCCACATCTTCATAGTGTGTGCCATGCTACACAATATGGTCCTGCGGAAACAGCTGCAGCAGGGACAGAATGGTGAAGGCCCTCACAGCCCACCACCATTGCCAAGGGCAACACAGGCACAGAGGTATTCAGACCACGAACACCCTGAGCCAGCCCCAGTAGGCAGACAGAGGCATGCCCAGTATGCCCATGCCTTGGCAAAGAGGGAGCATATAGCATACACACTGACAGTGTAGGCACCTAGAGACTGACACCATTCTCCACCTGCACACACAGGAAAAATGGATGGCACACACACAAGACTACCTGTAAATTGTCATGTACAGGCAGTCTACTGTGTGCATCCAACATAGGCAGCCCTCAACTATTGCACACACAACAGCCATTGGCACAAAGTAAGGCAACACCTGAACAGTAAATTAAGCTATCAGCATATGCAGATACTGTATGTATAGATTCATAGCTAGGTACTTGGCCAACTGCCAGAGGCCATTCATAAGGCCAGCCAAAATGTGTCAGCTTTTGCCACCCCATTGATTCATTAACTGTCCCTCTGTGGAGCAGAGCCAATGGTGGGATCCCTAGGTTGCATCTACTGTTCCCCAGCCCCCCTTCAAGGTTTCTCTTGCAGAGTGTTAGTGAGGGGCTGTGTATAATGTAGATAGGTATGTTGTTCCAAAGTATGGGGAGTGTCTGTGACAGGAAACTGTCCCTCCAGCATCTTCCAGTTATTGTTGTGGCAAGGTCAGCTCACTACAGTGTGTGGCTCACTGTGACATGGACTCCCATAGGTGGAGCATATCCATTAAGCCTGAGTTCGACATGGCTGTGTTGGCCAGTGGAGATCATCTCTGGGTAAATGAGATGCCACTGAGTAAAGCAGGAGTTTATTCAGTCTGGCTGCATAGGCCATATGTTGGAGGCCAGTATTCCCCTTGGTGAGGTAGATTCGTGGACCCCCCAGTTGTTGGATGTGTCCTCTGAGGTACATCCCACATGGGTTATTATACCCTATGATGAGACTGATGAGTGATGAGTAAAGGGGCACTATAACCCCAGTATGTCTAGATGGGAATCCTTTAGTAATCAGATAGCTTACATAGAAGGATGTCCTAACTACTGTGGAGATATGATTGTCAAAGGGGAGATTACTATCTACCTTAGTCCCTAGATACACCATTATCTCGTCTGCATTAAAGTGGTTGTCGCTCATGTGTTCATCTGTGGGTGCCAATTCCATAATGGAATGACCATGCAGTTAGTGGCACTGGCTGGAGGCTGTGTCGTTGGCACCCTGTGATGTTCTCTGTGAGGCCCCATGTCAGCTGGACTATCAATCATGGCTCCCAGTTTGCAGTCATTGCCAAACATGGTCTGCCGTAGTCCACCTGTGTTTGCCTGTACATCTGAGATGTATATACCAAACAGTAGGGCTCCCAGGACTGAGTCCTGTGGGACACCAGTTGTGACTGTTCAAGAGTTGAACCTGAAGACCGCTAGTTGTACTATGTGGGTTTTGTGTGTAAGCCCATTGTCAACCCAACCTGTGATGTAGGGGTGAATGTACAGGCTGGTGTGTTTATCAATAATACCTGAGTGGGGCATGGTGTCAAAAGCCTTGGTTTTGTACAGGTAGTATGTGTGAACCACCTCCCCCATCATCTAAAGTCTTGGTGACTGTATGTAAGATGTCAAACAGGTTCAGTAGGCATGAACTGCACTCAGCCAAGCTGACCTAGGTTGAGTCACATGTTTGGAGGTTACCAATGTCATTGTTAATGAGTGCCATGAGGATGCAAACCATACCATTGCAGACCAGGCTAGTCAGGCTTATGAGGTAGTAGTTACCATGGTCAGTTGTGATTCCACCATGATGGAGAGGAATAGCCATTGCCACGTGCCATTGTATGGGCATGTAGCCTGTGGAGAGGCTGAGGTAGAAATGCTTAATTAGGTGGCGACAGGTTTTCTTGTACAGTTTGCAAGATGCAGTCTGGGTCAACATCTGTCTCCATTGATGCTGTGTTCTGCTGTTAGAGAGGGACATTTCCACCTGTGTGTCTCTGATGGCTGGGATACTGTACCTTTCGGGTAGTGTTGTGAGCTATTTAGGAGCAAAGTATGCACCGAATGTATCTACAAGGATGTTGGTGATATCAGTAAGGTCAACATATTTTGTACTATATTTCACTGGCGCAGTGCAAATCTGTGTGTCACCACATAGATCCTTGACATAGCCAAAGAAGGCTTTGTGGTTATCTTTCGAATCCTTGTGTATTCTCCTGCTGATGTTAGCCTTGGATGATGTCATGATGGACCTACGTATCATACTAATAGTGGTCACAGATGTCTGCCCTTCGTGGGATTTGCTGTGTGTCTGGAACACTGTACTACTTCTGTAGTATAGCCTGTTTACTGCAGAGGTCCACTAGACTAGTGTCCTTGTCTAGGAGGAGTGAGTCTTGGTTTACCAGTGATGGCACGATCCATAAATCCGAGTAGGTGCTTATAGACTGTATTTGTAAATCTACCTGTATCTTGAGCAGTGTTTCCCCTTAGCGTGGGGGCTGTGAAACCCCCCACCCCTGTCACTAGTAGTGTAAATTTAGCTGTAAGAAAGGTATACACTGTGGCATCCGTGGGTGGGGGAGATGCTAGGGTGTGGAAATAGTGAATAGTTCATGGTCAGATCTGACCAGTGATCGGTTAACCTCTGCTGTGGTGCACCTGTTGACCATGTTGGTGATGCCCACATCTAGTAGTTTCTACCCCACGTTAGGGAGGTTACCATCTGATACAGGGGCATATGAGGTGATACATTCCAGGAAGCGCTGGGCCTGGAAGTGAATACCTGGAAGTATGTTTCCCAGTTAATGGTATGGTAGTTGACATCAACCAATGCCAGGGTGTGTGTTAGGACTGTCATGTTCTCCACTGTCTCCAGGTAGGTGGAGTGGAGGTCCTGGGTCATGGAGGATGATCTGTAGCAGGCCACATTCCACATTGCAGTTGTGGTTGACGTTAGCTGCACATGGATGATAACAGAGGTATCATGATACCCCACTAACCTGGAGGTGTAGGTATCCCTGATGAATATGGATACAGCCCCTCCATATTTGTCAGTCCATGTTCTGTGGCTGAAATGTGTGGTATGGGTTCTAGTCTGGTAGTGCTGGTGTGCTCTCAGGAGCCTTAAGACAGATTTCAGTTAATGCACACATGTTGATGTTGCCCATCCTGAGGAGTGCTGTGAGTGCATGCATGTTGTGATCACAACCCCTGGTATTGATTTATTTATTTATTTATTTATTTGCAGTTGGTTTACCAGGATAGTCCATTGGGCCAAAAGAACCCATTTTCAATGGAGTCCTGGGGAGAAAAGCTCCAAATACAGACAAAAACAGGTACATGCAACAATTACAATAATACTTATACAGAGTAAAAGATAAAAACATTTAATACATTTAGGTTCAAAAATTCAAGAAGCATTCAAAACAATGCAATCTGATGTGGAATAAATGTCAGGGGAATAAGTTAAAAGAGTAATGTTTTATGCATTCAAAAAAGTTGTATAGACTTGCATTACAGGGTAGGTATTCTAAGGGAACGTAAGCTTAGATAGGAAGAGTTATGTATCGTATATGGGAAGAAGAATGGGAAGAAGAATGGGATAACATAGAATTATGAGGGGAGGGAGTAACCTAATCCTCATTGAATTTGCTATTGTGCTGTTTACAAAGCTGGTATTCACCTTTGAGACTCTCCTAAATAAGGCACCATGGGGGCGCCAATAGCCTTGGCCAATATTCCAAAGCCTAAGGCTGACACATAAGTCGGTATGGTATCATTGCATGCATGTTCCCCATTTGTGCTTGTTTTTCATCTCCCCTTTAGGTAACCTACTGGTAAGCAATAGAAAGCCTTAAACTTGTACAAATCTTTTAGCTTCTAAGATAGGCTTTTGGAGTGATTAAATATCAGTGTTCTGTATGTTCTTGCTGTACTCAACTGTTTCCTCACTACATGGTGAGTTCTCACTGTATATTGTGATCTGAATGTCTGTTTATTCACATATTATGGCTGTGATGGCCTGCACATTAGAGGTTCACAGATAGCCTACTACCTATCTGCCCAAGGGCAATTAGAAGCATAGCTACTGTGTGTTGACTTTCCCCACACCATTGATGAAGTAACTGAGCTTCTGTCAAGCATAACCAATGAAGCAATTCCAGGCAGAGTTGCTGGAAGATGTTGAAGACTGGGGTTGTGGAGGGTGATAGGGGCACTTAGTGATCTAAAGAGGGCATGTTAATGTGGCAATTCAACACCATTCAATTCCCCCAACAGGTCTTGCAGCTATCAAACCAGACAGGCTCCCCCACCCCCTGGCTGTATGGTTCTGGGACACATGATCCCAGGGGTGTATAGTCTGTTACCCATTCTTGCAACAAGGTTTCCCTTCAAGTGTGTCAGTGAGGGGCTATGCCTAATGTAGTTAGGTATGTCATGTATTGTCTCACAGTACATTTGTTATATGTTGTTATTTCAAGAGTATGTGAAGCTCAGTGAGTTTGGGGGCCTCCGCCCTTTGCTTAGCCTAGCTTACACACAGAAATCATCTAAATAGGAAATAGGTGGAAGCAACATTAAAGTCAACAGTGTAATGGTTATAGCATCTGCATAGTATCTGTGCATTCAAGGTTACAATCCTGATAAAGGCAGGGATGTTTATCATGTTCAAAAGTATACCTTAATCACAGCTTGCATATATAGGTAGTAATCGTCTGTATAATAAACATTTGAAACACCCATATAAACCCATGTATGCTGGAGAATACAGTCAACAGAGAATGTAATGTTATGACAGTGCATAGTGAGATGTTACGCCACTGACATGTATATATCCGAAGTAGTTAGCGGATGTGGCCTTGCTTGCGTGCACAGGTTATACGTTACAAAGTTTGTTTAACTGTGTTTAACCTCTGCTATAATGTCACACAAACACTTTTAGGCATGCTTACAACTGCTTAAATGAGCCATATTCTGTAGTAAAAAACATTTGTAAAGCATTGCAGGTGTTGAACCCTGGACCGTGCATACTATAGTCATGGGTCTTATCACTAAGTCATCCGAGGTGTACACATGTTTCATGGTCTTGAGACTTCACCTTATACCATATGCATTTCACTGTAATGATCACAGATGGGACAGTCACTTTGTGTACATATGTACAGTACATTGTAATGTACTGTAGTTTGTGAACCAACACATTCCAGTCTACAGATGTATTGCTGTTACAAACTAATACGATATATATATATATATATATATATATATATATATATATATATATATGTCAGTGATGCCTGCACACACAAACATATATATATATATTATACAGTTACATCAATAGCCATATATATAAACATCTATGAACACACTACGTGACACAGAAGCATTCCAAAGGATTTGGAGTGTACACAAAACACATGCAGCTCTGGTATTATAACAATTAAAATTAACCTAATTCACCATAGAAGGGGTGGTTGTTGTGTATGTGAAGATTGGGGTGGGTGAGGAATGATGGGTAATGCAATCATGCATCAAGGAGGGCCTGGGTCAGATGTCCAATAATTGAACTGGAGGGGCATACATGGAGTATGGGGATAATATAAAAAAGACACAAAGCAAGAACCTTTCTCATTCATAATACACCCTGTCATGTCACATTGCAACACCTAATTTCACAAACATATGAACATTAACATGTATCAGACATATGTACACCAACTGACTGTCACATTTATTTTCAGTAGTGAGGAATGTCTGTAGTAGAATGTATATTCTAAACACCATAACATTCATACATATCTCAGATGCCTTAGTGGTAAAGTCAGTGACTGTGGTGCACATGGTCCTGGGTTCAAGACCTGCAAGGGCTGTTAGGTTATTTTGAGGTCCAGAATAAGGGCTTTTGGATGCAGGTGAATTAAAGCACTCTTAAGCAGTTGTAAGCAGGTTTCCACATGTTTGCGCAATGGCAAGCAGCACTGAAACACAATAAATGTAGAAGCGCTTCACACGTTTGACCTTTGCTTAACATTGTGCAGACCACGGACAAACCTGCCCACAACCACATAAATGTGCGTTATTCACACTTTCCCTACCAGTGCCTACTCTGAGAGGTAAAATAATAACACCGTCCAGGATTAGAACCCGCAACCATATACTCCATCCTCAGAGTAACCTAACACTAAGCTACCTGAGATGTACCTGTCCTATTTGTGTATGCAGACAGGTTAAAACTCAAAAGGGAGGAATGTGTTGAAATAGGACAACCCGCCATGTACCCAATTAAAGGTGTATGCTCATATATATATATATATATGGTTCTACCTGACATAATCGAAACCACACAACACCGACAACCACATCACCGACACCACATATATTCACCATAAAAAAACGAAACCACACAACACACAAAACCAAAAAAACGACGGTACACAAACACGAACCCCCCCATACACTGCACACACCACAATAACAATTAAAAAAAAACACAAAACATCCACAAACCACACACACAACACAACACACAAAAAACACCAAAGCCCAACACCACACCTAACCATATATATATATATATATAGAGAGAGAGAGAGAGAGATACATAGAGACATGTCGATATATACAGGTCTACATATATATGTAGATATATATATATATATATATATATATATATATATATATATATATATATATATATATATATATATATACATATAGGTTAAAAACATCTACACATCTATGGAGGTACAGATAAACATATGCAATAATGTATATATCTATATACATATACACACACACACACATATATATATATATATATATATATATATATATATATATATATATATATATATATATATATATATATATATATATATATATATATATATAAAACACACACACACACACACACACACACACACACACACACACACACACACACACATATATATATATATATATATATATATATATACACACACACACACACACACACAAACACACACACACACACACACACATATATATATATATACACACACACACACACAATCACACACACACATATGTATATATATATATATATATATATATATATATATATATATATATATATATATATACGTACACATACATACATGTCTATAGACAGCATTCGAAGTGGTCATCTGAGTATAACATGGACCACAGCAATCACACATTCCACCCTCCCCAAACAATATGAACATAACATGAACATAACATATGAAGAGTATATGCCAATACACTATTACAAATATGTTCTATGGACACAGTCACCAACACAACTGCAATGACTGCAAATATCCATGACAGAATTACACAGACAGCTTTCATTTTGCAAACCTTTATTACATTCTGATGTATTGCCAAAAGGATTCAAGGACTAACAGTACTTGCATGCTATACAGGAAGCATTTAATGGTGCCTTAATGAATCAGCCTGCAATTACCATAGTATTAGTCCACTAAGGGATAGGTGTTCACATAGGGAAAGAACACCCACACACATATAGACGTTGTATAAAAGAGGGTCCTAAACACCCGCATGTGCCATGTAAACCCACCAACATCTATCCCACAACCGAAATAATTACATCAATACATACTGTCATACCATAACCAATTATGCAACTACTGTACAACATCTGCTGAAACCTTAACATACCTGGACACAGACACACTAACATGACCCTATGTGAAATAGTTGCCGTTATACAAATGAACAGCTGCTGATGTAACATGGTTTGTATGAACTAATCCCGTTTCAGAGGGTTGAAAGGTTCATACACCAGGAAGTTTTACCGAGTACTGATTATTAGCACAGTATAATACACAGTAACACCAAACTAAATATGTCTGGTAAGCACACTGTAAACCCCCTAACATTATATGCACAGCTATGCAGCCTTCAGCTGGTCAAACAACCTGGCCAGACTGAGACATATGCAGAAGTATTAGGTAAAGACAAACCCTGCACAAGTAGCAATGTTCAGAAATATAACAGCAGTACTCACATTTAGATCAAATCCTCTAGGCATTATTTACAATATATTACTTAATTAAAAAGACTTAATTAAAAATTCCCAAGTACTAAAGGTGCATCAAACAAGAACAAAAAATGAGAAGAGAATTTATGCACCACCAAGCTGAAACGCTGTATTGTAATAACCTCCACAAATAACAGTGTGTTAGGTGTATGTACATATTTCTTGAAACAAATTATGAATTCCAAGATCTTTCAGAAGTATAGTGAAACTGTTTGTTTAGCAATTAAGTCAGCACTTATTTCATCGAGTTCTCATCAGCTGTGCTAACTTACTTTCACTCTTAAGTTGTAATCTTGGTTAGTTGTTCGTTTCCATACAGCTGTTGCAATAGATTCTAAACAAAACTTCCACGCTGTCTTCCTCACAAGTAAGGCAAAGGGACAACGCCCAAGTGGAGTACTCAGTTATACTCCACTGCAGCCATGGTACTGTCTAAGGCAGTAGCAGTGCAGCAGATGTGCATGTAATTAGCTACTTAGGAACACCAATTGGTTATCGGGATAGCACATGTTACTGATCTGTAACTATAAAAGGTTGCCTTGTCACACATTCAAACCATCTGCATCTACTTGTAGGACAGTACAAAACACTGAAATTCGAACAAAAAATGAATATTACACTAGTTAATAACACCTCTGATTACTAAGACGGTATGTATAACATGTAGTATGTAAGTGTAGGTAGTACCTGTACTGTAAGAATTACAGTGTAATCAATGCATATAGTGGAAATAGCTATCTTGTAGCGATGTATTGTTGAGCAGTAGTAATGCTGTAGTACTCTATGTGTGTACTGTTGTAGGTCACATGGCACACTCCACATACACCACAATGGATGATACGGGCTTGGAACCCACCAATTTACTTCCAGCCACTATCAGTGTCAGGATTGGTCCAACAAGTATGTGCTATAACAGGGGATAGTATATGTTGATATATTGTAACAGTCAACATATGTATGGGTGTATAAGTAAGATGAACATGTTAAAGGTGGGCTTACTGTGCAAATATGGTGTGCATTGTGGGATATTGTGCCAATAACTGTGTAATGTACAGTATTCTAGGCAGATCTGTATACTATTCTACATAGCAGTTGTTATGTTATGCAAACATTAGTTATGTCTATTGGCAATTACGATACTCAATGACAGGATACATAGCATTAGTATTCATCTGACAGGTTAGCAGCATGATAGCAAAGATAATTGGAAGAGCCAGGTAACTATCCATGCACATAACACATGTAATATCCACCTCTCTACTATTGTTTGCAAGCAATAACAGCTGTGCATGTGTACATCTTATGCAAATGTGTAGTGACCCTTGTTACAGGGCTGGGCCAAATGGCTATATGCACACCTACACAGAGTGGATATTGAGAGTACAGACACACTGGTTGAACTACCAGGTTTGTATAGCCCAACCTCTCATTGCCAACCTAACAGCCGCCTGCACATATTGTATGTAAGGTAGTGCACAGCATTGGTGATGAAACAGGTTGCATATCATCATTAACTCCATGTAACATCTGCAGTAGGAGTGTAAGATGTAGGAGACAGCTGCCCATGTGTAATAGCTGTATCATAGGTGATGGCTCACACTATCTGATTATATCCTGGTCATGTTGATAGTGGCATCAGAGCCTATCAGAGCCTATTGATACATGACTCTGTTTAGAGGGTGGGTGTCTGTGCCCAACAGAGCTCATGGTCCTGGTGGATATGTAAGTATATACCCAGAGAAGGAAACAGACCTGTAGACACTTGCATCATCTGTAATCAACTAACAGGATGTGATGTGGTCCTCAGAGGAGGATTGCTGCTAAAGGTAGCTGTGTTTCTGTAATAGCCAGTGTTGTCACGTCCATAACACAAATATTTATATGTGAGCATCACTATCTAAAACATCTTCATAGGCAATACGTAAACTAAATATAGTACTTGGTACTATAGTAGTATTGACTGCTCATACAGGCATGTCCACTAGTCAGCTACTGGTGTTTCCTAATGTCAGCTTTGTGTATGTGGCCATCCTGGGGGAATGTAATCTCTATGCCATGTACACTGCCAGACCCACCTAACACCATGCCCCACACACTGTTTGGGATGCAGCTACAGGGATAAGATGGAAGGCAGCCCAGTCTACAGTCATGACTGGTTTGGACAGTCATGAGGTGTAGGTTAACACAAGCAGCTCATCAACACAACCAACACATACCCTTACCAGAACACAGTAAGGACACCCACACACACTACCAGAAATCACATACATTCACATATGCGTCAAAGTATCTGGCCAAACAAGTGACCCCCCCCCAAGCAGGATGAGACAGACACTGAAATACACAAACTGTATGACATAGTTTGCATAATTGTGCCACACCTCTGAACACATGACTGGAAACATGCCCAACAGTATTCATTTGTGAATGCAAACACTAGCAATATGTTACACACCAACCTATACAAGGGCATACATACTGTCAGCTGCCTGTCTGCCATGATTAGCCACATATTCATACACTCAGACCACCTTTAGAACTATACACATGGCTATGGCATATTCCATGTTGTTGTGCAGGATCTGTGATGCAGTAGCCTGGACTGCATGGAAACACATGTAGGAACTGTCAGGTCTTGTTGCCCATGTAGGCATGTCCCAAGGCCTGGGTAGCATTCTGCCATTGGCTAGAATGATACTGCAGTACAGGGACAAAAGGAGTGTATTCCACAGTTGTCTAATGTAGCGGTGCATGTCACAGGGAATCCAGTATCTGTTGTCCTGGGATAACATGGTTGACAGACCATGATGCTTTGCCAGACAGCACCTGCACCTTCACCCCTGGGAATCTGGATACTGCTAGGGCTCATGCTTCCCCTATAGTGCCTTCATTATGCATGGTTCAAGTGAGGGTCTATTGCTGTTACAGGGACAGCCAAGCAATGAACTGCAGGTCTCGCTACACAATGATACATGTCAGAAACATTATACGGACACACATATGTCAATCCCTAACATGGAGAACATATCTGTGCAGTGGCTGAGACACATTTCAATGCACCAGAGAGCACACATGCATGACTATGTTATAACACATATCTTACCTCTTGGCCATTATCCTTTATTGGAACACACGGGCCACAGGTGTGTCCATATTCCTGAAGGATATGTACACCCCCACTCTAATTGTACTTGCATAACATTAGATGCATTATGCAGAGCAACTACCTTTGTGCCAAAGTGGAATTCAAAATGCACCTTGAGACAGATCACCCACCAGGCCATGGACTTCCCAACTGTCATAATGTGCTGTAATGGGGAAGATTAGGTCTGAGACAGAACCATAATAATGGCTACTCTCAACTATTCCACTGTGAACTGGGAAGACTCCTCATGTACCAACACATGCGCTCAATGCATGTTGGATTCCATCGACCCCACTGACCTGGATCACAGTAGTCTCACAAACAGGGCTAACAGTATGCTACACATAGTTAGTCTCCAATGCCAATGTTATGTTTCCTAAGAGCAGAGTGGTGAGTACCATGGCACACATGCAGATGGACAATGCATGTGCAAATGCTGAATCCTACACAAATGAACCTTAAGCAGTCACATATGTGCAGTGATTGTGCCATTGAAACAGAACCAGGATTCAACCCAACACAAACAAGTAGGCAAACTGGTGGTACCATGCTTTAAGCTGTACCACAGAAGGTAGTAACTGTTGCAAGAGTGAACACGCATGAGTGTAGGTGATCCCTGGTCAGCCTCAGTAAGATGCAGATACACCATATAAAACCATGCAAAGCTACTGTGAATCTAATCAGCCACATATTATGAGGCCAAGCAGAGAGCATTCTATAGCTCTGTCATTAATCGTAATGGCAACGACAAGACCTGCTGTGCTGCACAGCACTATGGCATGGGAAGTACTGCACCTATAGAAATAGCACCTGTTCATCCAGATAGGGTCTCGGAGAACCTAAATCCACTCCCACCCCCCTACCCCAACAGGTACACTTAGTAATATATCCATGTATACTACAGGGCCCCTGTACTAATGACTATGCAGGTACAAGCTGCACTCTCTAAAGCCATACATACAGCTTTCAATGGGACCTGGCAACATCCCAGGGTGTATCCTACACAAATGTAAGAACATTCAGCTATCCACATACACATCATGTTCAATCATAGCTCCATGTCAGGCTGTGTACACACCGAATGGTGCACAGCAACAGTTACCACACCCTACAAACAGGGAGACACCATTGATAATGGGACATAGTGCACAACTACCCTGCTGAGTCTGGTCTGTACGGCCATGAACCGTGGTCAACGTAATTGATGTACTCTGTACATATGTAGATGACAGTAGGGTTGATTCACATTGCATATCATGTCCTTGCCAGGTCAAAGGACACCATCACCCATACTGTGTCTAATCCCCCTCTTTGTTATCTATACCACACAGACTAACACTGTTTATGTTTGCAAATGACTATGAACTAGGAGCAGTAGTTGACTCATTGTGTGCTGCGTTCAACATACAGAAGGGTCTTAGTGTGTCAGATGTGTGGTGTGTGATGTATGGCCACAATCTGTCAGCTAAGTATTGCATTGTCATCCACTATGTTACAAACACTGTACCCATTAACTACCACCTAGGCAGCGGACAACATAATGGCAACTGTGTGTATGGGATGCAGCTGGACAGTACTTCCCTTTGATAGTTACATCACCACAAAAGACAGGTAGTCGTATGTGGCACCCCTAGTCATGACAGGCTGCCATCCAGGAATAGAGATAACTGCTCAGCCATACTTAACACCGATGTGACCCATAATAGATCACATATTTCCTTTAAGGGTTATTGCCCATGTGAAGATGGCCTACACTGCCCTTCACAATCCCTAACTGCACTATGTAGCATGCAGCCTACCCTAATAAAGCCATGTCCAACCCAGAGGTGTTGGACATGCTACACTTAACACATCCTGATCCCAAATAAACACATACATCATGAACATGCACCTTTCTAGTACAAGGATCACAACATGCCTGACAGATCCCTGTCCCATACACTTAACATACTCTTGCCATACTATGCATCCCTGTCCAGCAAAGCTGCACATTGCCCCTCTCTGTGACATGGTGTGATGACCGCATGCCAGATATATCAGTAACCATGTGTATCAGTTCTGTGGCACTGCTTGAACTGGCCACTGACACCTACCTGTCTATTGCCTACAGCTAGGTAACCTGTCTGCCCAGGCTCATAAGTGGCCCAGGACATATAGCCTACTAGATCACTATGACCATACATGCTATAGTTGATATCCAACCCTGCAAATACCATCAGGCTAGCTATTGTCTCATATGTTACACATGTGCAACACAGGCAATACATGGCAGGATGATACACAGCTGTACAGTGCCATGTAGATGTATATGGCAAAACACATACATGCTTGCAAGTCTGCAGGGTCACAGGTCATGTCCCTAACAGCTATGTATGGCAATATATGTGACATATACACAGCATTAAGGCCAATTGCATTAGTGTGAACACATCCAGGCATGTGCTGATAGGTAAAGACACCACTACAGGCAAACAGACATGCCCACATCAAGACAACATCCACATGGTGCTTGAGCAATGTCATCACATGACACACACATATATGGCAATAACATCACATCACCAGTAGGTGTCAAATGTGTGTGACTTATACATGTCAGTGGTGTTAGTATCATGTAGATTTACAAAGACGTAAATCTTAATAAATGTGCTACACATGTATGTTCAGCTGTACTGCTGTACTTCTCTGTGAGTTACTGTGACCTGTTTCCATCGTTATGTCTTCCAGGTATACCATGTAGCAGACTGCCGGCGTACAGCTGCTTGGAGAATGAGGTCCTCATACCATACCTCCTCAACAACAACATGATGCTCTTCAGCCATGTGCCACAGGATGCACAGCAGTGGGATTCAATGTGGGAGGAACTCTGCAAGAGGGTAAATGATGTTGGTGGGCACAATCGCACCTATCAGCAGGTGCGCCAACACTGCACTGACCTAATAAGATGGGCAAAACAGCATGTTAATGCAATCGCCAGGGAACAAGGTGCAACAGGTGGGAGGCCACTCACCCAGCCCCCACTCAAACATACAGTGGAGCTACTGGCCAACTTGGGGACACCTGCAGACCTCCATCCACAAGCTTTAGCTGATATTGTGGAGGTGGGTGTCTCTCAACCACCAAGCCTGGAGTTGCCTGGTAAGTCGCTACTGCACATAAAACACAACTATATATCACATAGTTACATGTTTTGCTGTACAACATGTTGTGTAACATCATATGCAAGGCATGTATGCACACATGCCACATATGTGCATACTCCATAGTATAGTGTATTTTACTGGCTTATGTGCTAACATGGACATTGCACACTGTAGCTATCACACAGGTGTGGATAATGATCTTACTGCTGTGACACTCCTGTTCAGGTACCTCTGGCATTTTGTAGTGACAGCAGCCTGTGTCAGGTGAGATTGTTATTATTTACCAGGCTTGATAATGCATGGAACATATTAATTGCATGCTATCTGCCATAACACACGTACACATAATGTATGGTGGTCCTGTTAATGGACACTGGTCAGACCTGCAATGCATCACACTGTTTACCTATGTGAAACAATTGAAAACTATATGAAACACCTACACTAAACCTTCCAAACTGTCATTGCCAGATGTGTGGACAACAGTGAATACAATGGTGGAGGTGTGTCCCACTGTAGGGACAGGTACTACATATCAGCATTACACATGTTGGGAATACGAACAGTACCATACAGAGAGCATATGTGTGCACACACTCTAAATGTGTTGGAGCTGGAGTATACATCCTACAGGATACACCCTTGTGGAGTATACCCTTGCTATGAATGTCACACAATGTAGCGTGCTATCATACATGTCCATGACATTTAGTGGGATGACTGCAACACTGCTCAACTATCCTGCAAAACATGTCTCACATCCCATACATACCACCCTTTGTCTGCATAACCCTGTCCTCAGTGGAGCATATGACATCTATCTGTGTATGTCATATGGGATAAAACTGACATTTGGAATAAGATGGCCATCACAACCATTGGACTGAACATGTGTACACATGGCCATGGAGGATGGCCAGAGACATGAAGCAACACACACAGTAGAAGTGATGTACATGTGCATACACCCTGTTGTACATTGGCTCATCACAATACAACTATGGCCTTTGTGTAATGGTGATATTGCAGATGTGAAACACTAAACATTATACAGGCCTGTGCACAGCTTGTGTAGGCATAACATGAAACCACCACATAACATGTCTTGAAGATCTGGAGTGTGTCACAACATGGAAGCATTCACCTATACAGTTTACACCTATACAGTTTCCAAATACATACATGTGTTGCACAACATCCACATACATCCACATCAAGCCACAGATACAGTACATTCACCTTGCTGGTGTCAGACATCACTGCCATGCCTGCTCCTCATGTGTGTGAGGTGCACAGATGGCATTTGGGACATAGAGTACTTGTATGTTAGCCATGTGTGGGCATAGTTGCCAGGTATCAGTAATATGGCTGCAGATGTGCAGGGTTGTCATCCATATACCCTTCTGTGACCTGTGTCACACATTCCACAATAGGGTTTATTGTGTATACACCTCAGTGACGTGGGTCACATTCCACATTAGATATGTATTGTATGTGAACATAGTCATGACTATGAACTGTGTCAGTAGCTCACACTGTTTAGCAATTGTTAAGCCACATGATGCCCTGCAATGGCTATGCACATCAGCTCAATGTGCAGTATGTCCCTGCATATTTGTAGAGTGGACAGATAACATTGCATCAGCTGAAGGCCCATGTTAGTATAATATGTCCCTGCATTGGGACACCATTACCATACTGTAGATTAGAAAGGACACCATTGTGTTACACATGTATGCATGTCATCCAACACATCAGCAGAAGACATGTCATACTACATGTGATTGGCAAGGTCATACACCACACAGCAGGCCGGTGTACTGTAAACCTATGCTGGTCTGTGGCACCATTGCAAAGTAGGGACAGTCATGTCAAACATGTGTGTACAGCCACATGCACAATGTCTACACTCAGCTCAGGGGTAGGCGGAATAATGTTGAACAGACATGCACTGCTTTGGGGGAGATATGCAAGCTAGGGCTCAGGCAAACATAGTATGCAGTCAACATACCCTACTGCTCGTGTCCTCACACATAGGGGCGGTGGCCAACACAAAGCATCAGTGGCAGATGTACAAAGGTCAGTGATGGTCTGTTAACATGTGGTGTATGTTGCACACACCATGGCAGTGCGGTGCAATGGTGCAAAGTGCATGCATTGTGTTGCAGGTATGGGGCATAGACTACTAGCACAAATGGTGCAATCCAGGTATGTATGCTAACCACCACTATAATTGTGTAAGGTGCATGTCGTCTGCTATAACACATGCAAGCTGTTGTGTGCAACTCAGGGATGTATGATAACTACCACTATAATTGCCTAAGCAGAAACTATAATTGTCTAAGCCAAATGCCATCTGCCATATCACCTGCATGTAGCATGTGTGTCTGTGTGTGTCAGTGTGTGTGTGTGTGTGTGTGTGTGTGTGTGTGTGTGTGTGTCTGTGTGTGTGTGTCTGTGTGTGTCTCTGTCTGTCTGTGTCTCTGTCTGTCTGTCTCTGTGTGTCACTGTGTGTCTCTGTGTGTCTGTGTGTGTCTCTGTCTGTCTGTGTGTGTCTGGTATAACTTGTAATGTACAGTTCTTGTCTTCCCCTCACAGGTGTTGATGTAGGTGTGTTGCTCTCCTGCAGTCCACCTGATGTTAGTGTCCCTACAGACTGTAGCAGTGATGATGATAGTATGACTGAGGCACAGGTAGGGTTGTCAGCAGCTGAATCTGTGCCATTGGTTGCCATTCCACCTGTCTCCCCCTCATCCTTGCACACAGTTCCCCCACCTGCACATACCCCATCACCACTGGCCATAGAGGAAGAACAGTTGATGGGTGGTAGCATGGAACAGGGAAGTGTGGTGATGATGGAAGGTGTGCCTGCAAACCATAATCCCAGTCAACAGACTGGTGATGTCCCACACAGGCATGTGCCCAGCGCTGCTCATAGGAGAACCACTGGCCAACATACCCCTGCGAGACCAAGCACATCAGCTGGAGTCACCAGACGCATGTTTCGGGCTGTAATGGAAGCACAGGCATGTGCTCCATGGCACAACAGAGAAGGTCTGAGGCTTCAGAGGGCTGCTGTCCATTCATTAACTGACAAAATCCAGGCACTTGCAAATATTCACCATCATCTTGCAGATGTTTTGGATAGACAATTGAGTGACATGGTGGGAGTCCTTGACCATGGCATGTCAATCCTGGAGCATGGAATGTCTGTGCTGGAACATCTGGTGGGAGTGAGGCATCAGGCACATGGATGTAGGTCAGCTACATCACCTGTTGAAGGGCTACTTGAACATGCTGCTGCACATGCTCCCATAGTGGCGGTAGCAGCAGTGCAGCTGGTGCTGTGCAGTCCACACCAGGACACAGCAGGCCAGTGGACATGTGTCATCAGATGGTACCCAATCTGGACCTCTGCCTGGTAGTGCCCATGCAACCCCTGGCAGGTGCAGGTCACGTGGCCATGGCCGGACACCATGAACTGTGAAACCTGCCTTGTACAGTCTGCAGCTGTCAGTATTACCCCTGTGTAGGCCAGCCACATGCCAGACCTGTGTGCATGCATACACACACACTGGAAACAAATGTAGGGCACCTCAACACACACACGCATTGCATCCACAGATGCCCAATGATATCACAGGCCCTAACACACACGCATAATGTCATCCAATGGCACAGCCTGGGACTCTGGCAAACATTATCACCCTGTGCATATGATGATGCCTGTGCTGCATCCCTGTCATCCACACCATCAGTGCAGGGACATGTTCATATGGTCTGATGCACAGGATGAACATACTAGGTAGACAATTGTAGATTAATATTGTTGAGTAGTGTTGACAGGCAGCAGACATACCATGTATTGCAGTTTTAGAATGCATTTTGTACATTTGACAGTATGTATCATGTGTAAAAACAATAACAGCATGTTGATCTTGATGTTCTGCCTTCCTTTTACAGGTGTAGTTGCATGTGCCGGGGGATGTTGGTGTTTGCCGGAGTCCCATATGTACATGTTGACTACCCACAGGTCAGTATGACAATACCTGCATGCACTTTGTAGCTTCCACATCACAGTTATATTCTCCCATGTTTCAATTATGTTTACTGTTCTAATGATCCAAGAGCATGATATCTGTGTAGTAAGCTACTGTGTTCAGAGCCATCACATCCATAGTGGGTGACATCACAGGTATAGTTACCTGGAGCGTGGAGTGGGTAAAAGAGTGGTATGCCAGATGACAAGGGTAAAGGCCAGTGGAAATAGTGGCTTCTCATTGGGAAGCAGTAATACCCACTGCCATGACAGCATGCAAACACAGACACACCCACACACTCAGGGATTCATAGACACAGTTACACACACTCTGACACACACTACGCAATTACAAGACATGCCACAGAGATTACACATGTACAGGTAGTTGGAATGGCCTAAGATTGAGGACATCGACAGGGATACTACAGTGCAGTAAGTGTATGTGGGGAGAGGGGTCCATCAGTAGGCTATATAACAACAGGTCACATCCCAGGGTGTACATGTTAACAGGCAGTTAGTATGCCTGTCTACGATTGATGATATCAACAGGGATGCTAGATTGCTTTGAGTGGATGGGGGGAGGGGGCATTAACATTTCACTATGGTAAAATACAGCCTCACACCAGGAACCAGACAGCCATACACATGGACAGCCCCCCACACACACACACACACATACACACACACACACACACACACACACACACACACACACACACACACACACACACACACACACACACACACACACACACACACACACACACACACACACACACACACACACACACACACACTGGCATTCATAAAGATATACACCTATGTCACACACATACAGACACTTTACATGAGTGAGGTTTAACCACCTGCCTATGCCTTTCTTTCTACACTTCACTCTGTACTGGTGTCAACAACAGTGTTCAGGAGAGTGACAACATGTGGGATGTATTCCCAACCACATGTGACATATATGGACACGCACCCACACATGCCAGTACTGTGAATCAAACACCTGCCTATGTCATGATAGGTACTACAGAAGTACAGCACTATCGCATCTGGTACAATACTTACTGACTCTTTCCTTTGACAACTGTGCTGATATATGCACAATATGTGCACAGGGGAGGTATTACTGCTACAGGTGACATGAGGTTTACCTTCAGTGTCACCCTTACAACATTCTACATTGTCTGTCTTCCACTTCAATTAACAAAACCTGACCTTAGCAGGTACACAGGTTATTGTAGGACTGGTTGTAACACACCAGTGAGCTGTCCTCAGTAATCATTCATCTGCAAAGAACCCCCACGACTTAGTAGTCATGTCCAAACATCTGTCCATACCTTATGTATAGCTTACTGTACTTTGAGCATATCACCATATACAGTTGGCAGTGTTGAGGCTGTATTGCAACAGCATGATGTGCTAAGACAACAGTCACCTTCAGACATCAGACAATGCACACACATGGAATCTACACAAATATCAATACATGTACACATATGCGGTCTACATCAGTACGTGCACTAGCAGGTCAAGAGGACACATTCCTCACCTTCCCCACACCATGTGTGAAACATGGCCGAGCATTACACCATAATGGATGTTGTATTCATGTACTGGTAGGACACCACCACTTTCACTGAGTAGCCAAGTGTACATATATTACAATAGCACATATCAGCGTGACACACACAAAGCATTATTCCATGTCATGCTCCTGCAAACTGTTACTTGACAGTGCCATGGTGAAGCCAGGGTACTGTAATGGTCAACAGTGAGCACATCATATTTGCCACACACACCTCATGTGTACTCAAAGAGTGCCAGCAATGTGTTTTATTAGAGCTAGGCAGTACACTCATTCAAGCATGTGTGAGGTCTGTGGCTTGTAAACATCTCACCCCAGCATGTACTGGCTATTGTGGTACTAAGGCTAATGTCCAGACAGCACACAGCATGCATGACTTGCAATTGTTGACATGGGGTATATGTAGGAGCTGTGGCCACACATGGCTGTACATGTGATGAACATATCACCTGTGACTACTCAGGGACATACAGAGCAGAGCTGGATTTCCCTGAGTCTGTCAATGCAGGCCTTGTGTAGGTCCTATGGTCCTGTTATTTAGGTATGTTTGTAGGCATTGCATTAGGTGGACATGTCTAAAGATATACATACCACACAGGGTGTTGTATGATATGATAGGTGTCATGGGTGACCAGTAGAGTGGGGATATTACCTCTGTCAACGTAGATATCGAACCTTATGTACTGTTAGCATGCTATCTGCCATGTGCATGTGTGTAATGACTGTGGCCGCCTGTATGTAGAAAGGTAAATGAAAACTATGGTAATGTAATTTATCTTGTATGAGTGTGGGATGTACATTTCCAGGGCAGGTACGGTTAGGTCATATCCAACCATGAGGATGTTGTTTACTGGTGTACAGCAACAGTCGACCGTGTTAATGCTGACAACATCCGAGGGACCCTGGTATGTGTACAACTGAGCTGGTTACAAACAGTGGTATTATTGCATTGCATAACACATTATGCAGCAGTGTCTGTACCTGGGTACTTTGCACAGTTGATGTAGGTCTAAGTACAGTCCACCAATCGAGGGTTATTTGGTGGTCTACCATACTATGTCATACCACATATGGATGTGTGTTGGTAGTCTGGGAAAAAAGTGGTGGATGTACATGAGGATACAACCTAGAATGCAGCATTTGCCACTGTCACCTGCACCTGACTCATCTGTGATGAGTTATGTCAGAATAGTGGTCTTTACATGTGAGTAGCCTTTATGAATATGTGTACACCACCACCTGGAATGGTTCACACCACTGTTATGGCCCACATGTCTGGATCTGAGTTATATGGTGATAGTGCAATTGTGCACTACAGAGCCTTCAGCCAAGTGTTCCTCACTGTACAGATGTCAGTATTCACCACTGTAGGTTCTACACTGGGCAAATGGATTAGTAAAGACACACATCTAGCATGGGTTAGCATAAGCATTCAATGCAATTGTCATGTAGGTGTCAGGGTGTTACTTCTGTGTGTAGGACATTTGCCTTGGAATGCGGCTATATGGGTAAATGTGACCTAGGTATTATCCACATACACATGGAACATGGATGCATGTGCTCTATGTTGAAGGCTCGTCGTTCGGTCATGACAGCCCGGAATGACAGACACTGGACAACCTCATAATAACAGCAGGACATTGGCTCATTGTTTTGGTCTAGCAATTGCCACCCCTACCATGACATCACTACAAGTGCCATTAATGTGCTTGGTAGCAAATGCCCCATGTAAGGTGACGGACAGCGGCAGAACTTGTGTATATGACCAATGTGAGATATACTTAGGGTAGCAGTCCTGCTAATAATGACAATTACTAACACAGCCGGGAGAGGTCATCTTGACACCTGCACCTCAGTACCATTACACAAGGTGGCTCACACATTATGCTTGCACATGCCACTGTTCCACGTATAATGCCACTGTCCACAACCTGCTATCAATGTATGCCTTTCAGGGCAGCAAGGTGTGTGACACATGATGTAGGTAGCATCTGCCTGTGCGACCCAGGTAATCTATTGTCTGTCACATCCACACATGCATGAATGTGTATTATGTAACATATATATGTCAGTACTTCATGTACATGTATGCATGTGTATCACACAGCACAGACACAGATATATCATTTACAGGCCACATACAGGTATCAGGTAGTAAACTAGTATGATGTGCATATATACTGACAGGTAAGATGTACCTAGCTGTAAACCTGTGTGTTTACAATAGGAATCCATTACAATGTGTTCTGTATATGTAAGTGTTTGAGCATGCACACTGTGACCTTCAGTGGTTAGAATCAGAGTGCATCCCAAACAGCCCTGTGCTACTAAGTGTATGAGCATACCCACTGCCACCTTGTGTAATTTGAGTCAGTGCATCCAACAAGACCCTTGTTACTAAATGTATGAGCATGCCCAGTATAACCTTGTGTAGTTGTAGTCATAGTGCATCCCGAATGGCCCTGTGCTACTAAGAGTATGAGCATGCCCACTGTAACCCTGTATAGTGATAGTAGTTGTCCATTCCGCAGAGGGTCATACTCCAGTTCAGGTTCCTGTTGTGCTACAACTATACCTCTCAGGCCTACCTGTGGATGATGTGTCTTATTTGTGCATACAGGTTGTAATGAACACCTACTTTAAACACACAGGTCTACAGCTATGTACTTCATGACTGTCAGTCTCCCTGTTGTTGTCCTCAATGCGGTCTCACTGGCATGCAGTGTGTAATCTCTGTGGTGCATCTCATAACTGCGTAGTACTTTCATAGTGATCTTTAGATAGGCAGAAGTTCTGATCCCACCACTGGCAACTGTGTGCATGTGTTTGTGAGTGTGACAGCAAATGCCTGAGTGTGTGTGTCAGCAAATGGCTGAGTGTGTGTGTGTGTGTGTGTGTGTGTGTGTGTGTGTGTGTGTGTGTGTGTGTGTGTGTGTGTGTGTGTGTGTGTGTCTCAGCAAATACCTGAGTGTGTGTGTCAGCAAATGGCTGAGTGTGGTTGTGTGTGTGTATTTGTGTCTGCATCCTGTCATGGCAGTGGGTTTTGCTGCATTCCAAATAGATACTTCCTTTTGCACAAGCCTTTATCCTTGTCAACCGCTAAACTTCTCTCTTCCCCGCTCCCCACTGCAAGTAATCAGTCCTGTGATGCTGAATACTGGCAAGTGTGTTCGTGTTTGTGTATGTGACTACCCTGTAGCCAGGCATACACATGTGTAATGTCTTTTAGCACACCATGGTAGCCATCTGTGGTAACTGGTGTCTACAAAGTATTACATAGTTAGGAATGGTAAAGAATACACAGTAAAGCACATCTAGAGCTGGGTATGTTATTTTCCTGTGCCACTGTCGAACAGTGACATAGAAGTGGTCACTGGGGTGTCGGTCCATACCCATCATTCCCCCACCCTAATCCCACAATCCCTGGGGTAGATTACATTAGCCATCATTCCCCACCCCAAACTCCACATATACAACAACCATCCCTTCTCTGTTGAACTGCTTATGATTTAAATGTTATAACACAAGAAATGCCTCTGTTTTGTGTACACATCAGTTCCTTTGGAACCCTTCTGTGTCACAAAGGGCGTTCAGACGTGTGTGTGTGTGTTTGTGTGTGTGTGTGTGTGTGTGTGTGTGTGTGTGTGTGTGTGTGTGTGTGTGTGTGCGTATATATATATATATATATATATATATATATATATATATATATATATATATATATATATATATCCATATATATATATATATAGCTATGGCTGTGTTTGTGTATATGCATATAGATATATGTGTGTGTACACATCCCGTAAGTGCATTATGACAGTTTTACAGATGTAGACTTGTCTTTGTTATTTCACAGAGTACAGTACAGTCAAGGGTACTGTACATATGTACACAAAGGGACTGACACATTTGTTTTCAGTACTGTGGAATACCTGTAGTAGGCTGTGCATTATATATTAAATTAGGACTGCATAAGACAGTTGTAAGTAGATGTAAATGGGTTTTCGTGACAGTAAGCAGCCGGTACACGCAGGTAACAGACATGTACAACCTGCAGTAGACTTGGAATGCCCTTCTTTGGCAATCCTGATGATGTCACCCACCTATGAATACACCTCTGGGACTGCTGTAACCCAGTAATCTCCATGGTGCATGCTGTAACGGCATAATGCTGTAGTGTGGTAAACTGGTTTGGTAGGTGTTCTAATCCCAGACAGGTCAACTGTGTGTGTGTGTGTGTGTGTGTGTGTGTGTGTGTCTACCTGCCTGCCTGTGAAAGAAATGATGCTTTTAGAGTATGCACAATCTTTACAATTCACATGATCACCTTTGGCAATCCTGCTGATGTCACCCACCTAGGAATACACCTCTAGGACTGCTAACCCTGTATTTTCCGTAGCGCATGCTGTAACTGTGTATTCCTGTAGTGTGATAAACTAGTTAGGTAGGAGTTCTATTCCAAGAGAAACCAACTGTGTGTGTGTGTGTGTGTGTGTGTGTGTGTGTGTGTGTGTGTGTGTGTGTGTGTGTGTGTGTGTGTGTGTGTGTGTGTCTGTCTGCCTGAGAAAGTAACAATGCCATTTAGAGTATGCACACTGTTTACAATTCACATGACCACCTTTGGCAATCCTGCTGATGTCACCCACCTAGATATACATCTCTGGGACTGCTGTAACCCAATAATCTCTGTAGTGCATGCTGTAACTGCGTAATGCTGTAGTGTGATACACTAGTTAAGTAGGGGTTCTACTCCAAGACATGGCAAGAGTGTGTGTGTATGTGTTTGACTGTCAGAGCCTGTGTGGAGGTGGCTGTGAGTGTCTAACCACTGGAAATGTTGGGGAGCGGATTTTGTAGTTTTCCTATATGGTGTCCATCTTATATGTCACAATGTCTACCTGATGAGGAGTACAGATGTCAGTCAGCCAAGGGACTGTATTGGCAAGCCATACCCCTACATCTGGCAAAAGGCCTGGTGAATAAAGTATGCAATCCTACCATTACCCGGACTACGTTCTGAACCCATGTGTCATACACAAACACACTTGCCTAGAATATCCCGCTATGTTGCTAGTACCCTGCACATTGATGACAGATAGTAGGCATGATGTCATTGCAGTGGGCTGCAGAAGGCATGGTACCCTGTACAGCTGTACAATAGGCACATAATTGCGGACAATGTGACTTCACTATTTTCCCCACCGGATGCCTGCAACATATGTGGTGCCATCAAATGTGATCCACAGAGGCCATACAATGCCTTACACATGTGCCCTGTATGGACTGATGCCACTGACACCAGGGAATACCTGTATCATGCTATCAATACAGGTGCAGGGTCAACCTGCTGACTATAAGCAGGTCCTGCCACACCAGGCCAGGATTGGCATATCAGAGGATAACAGTCTATGTACACAACTTGTACCAGCCAAACCAGGTACACCTGTACATGTCACTGTACATTATTGTGGGACATGCACATCCCAGGCAATGTCCATGTCAAGGACTATCAAACACAGACATGGCATGCATTGCAAAGCTATGGCCATACACAATGGTAACCAGGATGTCAGGACAGTTCATACAATACCCATCTGTGTGGGACATTGCAGACAGTACACCCCTGTACCACACCGCACACCATTGTCAGGTGGTGAGATGCCAAGGATTACCCCTCATCCAGCCTTGTACAGCCATCTTGCACAGCCAACCACTACGCACCCATGAAGCAATGCACACATGCATGTCAGTACTGGCACCTTGTATCTGCGTGTGTGATATGATGCTCCCAACCACAGTCACTCTCAGTATAACTCCCATTGGCATACTGACAGATGTCAAACATGTTCACATGCCCTAGCCCATAGGACCTCCTTATATCCCCTGCGGGATTACCCGCATTACCGCAGTGTGGCAAACTAAGTAGCTTGGAAGTGTATTTGTGGGCCTGACAAAAAGTGTCAATGTGAGTCCATTAGAGAGTGTAGTTGTGTTGACAATGACATCCGTTCATGCAGACAGCCATGTGTGCTATACCTAATGTATGTCTACTATATCTCTGTTGCAGATGTCGCTCACCAACACACATATATGTTCTTACAGCACACCAACATGTCAGCTTTGTGGCACATGGAGTAACTGCATGCACTTGTAATAGTAATGACTAGTCAGTCAGGGATTTGAACCCCTGCACTGGTAGGTGTGTGATAGACGATGCTTAGGTTTTAGTCTCCAAGCCCTTCTCTGATGTACTTTGCCTCTGTCTGTCCCTCCCACACACTCTCAGGTGGATGTGGAGGTGTACACCTGCTCAGCAGCAGCTTGTGTTTTTTAAGTGATGGTCATGATCAGGTGATGGTCTCTGCACCTATTGCAATCCTCCTGTAGCTGATTGCATGTGGAACAGCTGTGATGATGTTCCCATAGCCATTCACATGAAAAACACAGTACAATATCTAGGAACATCATGTTGGTTTTTGCCCATGAGAGTCGCTGTGAGTGGTACCTGAATCTGGTGTTTGGTAAACGGCATTACAGATGATATCTGGATGTTCCTCAAACAACATACACAGTGGGAAATAGCCTAAAGACAGGAGGGTGATGTGCCAGACATGACTACAGCATGTAAGTGTAGCTATGCTTCATTGAGACTACTGCCTGTTTAACAAGTTGTGTGTGGTAATGGCTATTCTACATGTTTTAAAACTGACAAGACAATGCTCTGTTTGTGAGGGACCCCCATCTATAGGTCCATCTGTGGACTGGTCAGTGTGTGGAACCATTTGTTTCCTGTGTTACTCACTGAACACACATCTGTGAACTGCAGGAGCATAGTGTGAGGAATGCAGCTGGTACATGGTGATAGTGATGAGTTACTGCCATCACATTCCTGACTGGACATATGTCACATAAAATAGTGGTATGACAGACACTGTCTGAGGTTCTCAGTGACATGCCAATAATGGACCACTGTTCATAGCTGCAGTCACAAGTCTTCTACACTTTGTACAGATGTCAGGCAGTATATATGCATGTGTTGTGCTCCCTCTGCAAATGTATACCATCTGTTTTGTTGGGTTGATGGTCATATCTATGCATGCTGTTATAAGTAATCCTGAATGCTGTTGACTATTACTAAGCCATATCTGTGTTTAAACTGCAACACCATAGGCTGTATGGGTTTGGAGGTCCCAGGAGAACCTCCTGTCCCACGTCAGCTGGCCCAGCACATCCGGGGCCCAGCCTTGGACCTCCATCTCTGTTGGCTCTGCACCACCTTCTGGTGGTACCACCACTGAAGATGGAGCCTGTCCCCCCTGGAAGCAGGTCCAGACAGGAACATGTCTGCTGTCATACAGTCCCGGACGTGGTGTGTAGGGGGGCTCAATAAGGGGTTTCGAGGCCAGATACGCCAGCTCAAGGGCAGAGTGTCACATTTACAAGGTGAGGCTGCCCATCCTAGATGGCCCCCAGCACTGCCACCTTTGCAGCTGTTTTGGTGCAGTGGTGGCTGCCCATGGCTGTGGACCTCAGTCGCAATGTTTCCATCTGGGGGTTCATGGGCTTGTAACTGCCAAACACCCCCTCCCCGTCCAAGGTGTATCCCCCCACATGTGTCATATACTGACCCTGTAGGCTGTCTTGTCTGTCATCCTACCCTACCTATCCTCCATGAGCATACCTACTCTCCTTCCCCCACATCCCACTCTCACCCTACGGAAGCAAAATGCCAATCGATTCCTAGAACAACATTTGCCCCATACATAGCTGTCCATTTCACACACGTGTCCATTGGACACATGTAACCCTTTTAATATGCATCACAACATACTCCAGTTGTCCTCACCCCTGTCTCTCAGGTGCTCGATCCTAGTATGCACATGACTCCTAAATGTTCCAGGTACATATGATGCGGATGACCCCACTGTACCCACAACACTACCGGTCCCTCTATGGTTATCCCATTTACCTTTATCATGATGATGATGTCACACACAGCACATTGCAAGAGTACTGTTGTCAAATAATGATTGGACAGAACTTAATGTAAATAACATGCACAGAGTGATGTATATGGCCAATGTACAAATGTTTCCGTGTATGAATGACACATGTCTGTCTGAGGGAGTCTTGATATTACATAGGACAACACCACTACATAATAAAGGCATTGCTGGTGTTTCCCTTTAATTCCTTTGTAATACTTTGTTGTCACATGGGATGTTCCTGATATATCTATATATATGTATGTATCTATATCTGGGCATAAACACTCACACATAGATCTATATGATGGAATACATTTCCTATACTGTTGAATGACTGCGCTGGATGATATGTTTGTGATAAGGTCCGATGTCTGTATATCTGCCATTGCTTAGTGGTAACTCACAATAGCTGTGTGTGCAGAGTCCTGGTTTCGAGATTTGCAGAGGCAGTTTATTTTGTTGCTGGGCAGAACAAGGCCATTGGATACTGAGTGATTAAAGCACATTAAAGCTGTTGTGAGCAGGTGTGCATGGGTTTGCACAGAGCTAAGCAATGCTAACCTCCAGTTACAGTGTCTTACACTCAGTTAGCCTCTACATTGCTTTACAAGTGTAATACTCGCATACTGGCGGCCAAACAGGCTTACACCCGCTTCCTCCCGCACTTGCAAATGCACTGCATTTGGTGTTTGCATCTGACACTCACACCCCTAGGTGGGAGTGAGGACTATGATATTACCTTGTGATGCCTATTATATCGGATTACATGCCTACAGTATCGGGAATGGCTGCCCATTAGGCAACAGCATGCCATTCGACTGTACGGAATCCATGGCCTGTTCAGAGTTTGATTCATATTATTGGTGTGTTCCTCTTACAATCTGCACCCATCTGGCTAATACAAGGGAACTGACACTCTTCAATACAAACAAGTAATTGGGTTTTGGAACCCACATCCTTCAGGCGAGTCATGCTACTGCATACCTAAAATTCTATCATCTCTCTAAGGCTGTCAGTGGAATATGTGCTTTCTGTCCCTATCAGACCTCTCAAACAATTGGGGAAATATACAAACTGAATCAGGGACATGACTTAACAACATCAGGGACACATTTGAATTATTAGTGCTATTAATCTGACACATTGACAGACTCAGAGCATATGAATTCATACACATTTTCTGAGGTAAATGATGTTTATAACTCTAATTGTTGTCGTTATTCATTATGTGTAATTCACCACCTTTGCTCAAAATGTCACTAGTTTTAGGAGGGATTAAGTGGGGCAGAGTTAGAAATTTAGTCGAAATAAGGGACGTCCCTGGAAATCGGGGACAGTTAAGAGGTATGGTCCCTATTTGTTCCCCCAATGGTTTATGTCCTGTCCAGTGGATGTGCTCTTAGGGGTTGAGAGGTATGGGCATCAGCTATGCCCATTTTGGAATATTACTTACATCCCTGGGGTGGTCCTAATATGACTGTGCCAGCTAACACCTGCATGCCTAGGCCCATAATTGCATACCCATAGTTCCCCCACCTGCCACTCCTCTACAGCACTCAGTTTTATTGTGGGTGCAGGTGGGGTATAAACACACCACTATGTACTGCCCACTCTCCCCGTGTCGGGACACATGTTGTACGTTTTGTCGACCCACGGGTTATCAGGCTTGCACAACCTACTGGTCCATGTACATCTACAGCCTGGTTTGATAAGTTATTACCAGGACTGTCTCCGACGATCATTAACTTATGGTGTCCCACAAGGGACATCGACATCTATGTTTCAAGATGAGACCTGGCAGGTCTCTCCCACTGGTAGTATCCTGTCGGTGGTCTGGGAAGCAGTGGTGTGTTTACCTTTATTATGTGTCTGTATGTCTCACTGGCCTAGCTGGGGGGGGGTTGATGCTATGTGTTACACATTTGTTTATTGGACCCCTCACCCCCATATGCATGGCCTGTGAACATATGTAACTCGTAACTGCTGTATCATATCTTAGCTATATACATGTGTATATTTACAGTTATATATCTGTATATGTATGCATACATGTATATTTATATTTTGCTGTCTCTCTCTCTCTCGATATATATATATATATATATATATATATCTCACACCATATGGGTCTATGGGTGTCTGCATAAGTATATATTTATATGTGGGTATGTATCTGTATTCTGTCTCTGTATGTATACATTTGTACTACGGAGAGGGAGAGGCTTATCTCTATGTCACTATGGGTAGATATACACACATATACCTCTACATCTGGTTATACAGTTCCTTGCCATATAGATTACACTTTGCTGCAGTGGGACTAGTAGTGGGTATGGCTGCTCGTTGGGCAATGCCTCTGCCCAATGAACACATTGGCTTACATCCCTAGGGCTGTCCATATAGGCCCACATCAGCCAACACCTGCACACCTAGACCCATAAGTAGCTACCCATAGTTTCCCCACCCGCACCTCCTCAACAGCACCCATCCTTACTCTGGGTTCTGGTCTGTTATGGACACACCACT
>NC_056741.1:1958993296-1959028296 GCF_019279795.1 Protopterus annectens | reverse complement strand
TATATATATATATATATATATTATATATATGTATATACTTATATACATTTCCTATGCTGGGCACTGCTTAGACCTGCGCAAGTGCACTCAGACTTGTTACTAGTACTTATATGTGTTTACTGCTGCTTATTTGTGCTTATACCTGCTTACTAGTACCTTATTCATTATGACAGTGCCTCTTTGCTTGAATGATATTTAAGTTAAATATCTCATGTGATTCTCTTATGTCGGTTTTATGGCAAAATGACATTCATTCCACATGGAAAATGATATGTGCTATTGTTGGGCTTGAACCGTGAATGCCTGTTTGTTAGGCGGATGCTCTAAACAGTACACTATTGACATTTATGTTGATTTTGCATGTTTTTCTCTATTTGAATGAATATGATGTGTAAGCTACGCTCGGCGGAGGGCAGTGACCTGCAGACACGCTGCGCTTTGCTTACACCTTCGATATTTCAGCAATTCGAATGTATAATAGGGACACAGGGACAGGGAATCTAATTGTGAAAGTTCTAGGGACAGGGCTCAACATTCCACTACGTGCTTGTGTGTTTACTTCTTCAATTTTATTTCACTGTTCGTGGATACTCTTGGTATGCTTAGCATACATTTCGGTATCCACGGACACTGAATTACTGACTTAATATTAGGGGCAGGCTCCACTATTAGGCATAGTAGGTTTTGCAAGTGTCGGGGCATGTTTACGCCTCCATAGAGCACTTGTACACGCCCCCTGCACTTGCACGCATTTCCAGTGCACGTCATCGGTGCGGCGGCGCACCCTCATACATCCTCATATGGCGCTGCTGCGCCATCTGTAGTGAGGATGCTCAGTGCAAGGCTAAAACCAGCCTTGCGCTGAGGTTCTTGAATCCCGGGGATTGTCTTTGTCCTGATAGTATTATGGATTTTCTCACGTCTCAGTACTGCTTATTTTAGTCTTCTGTCCTGGTTTGAATTTTGGATTTCTGATTGTTCCTGAAACAAACATTTAGAAAGTAAAAATAGACTGACAGTGAATTACTTCAGCTTTGTGTACTTCATTGTGTGTGTCCAACACCTAGCAATCAAGAGCCGTGCCACAAGGTATTTTTTCCAAAAATAAAAATAAATAATAATAAGAAAAAACGAAACCAATTAACTTGTTCAGAGAACCGCAGGGGGTGGTGTTGCATCATTAAACTTAGGATGGCAGCAGCACAACTGCTGAAACCTGAGACTGACAGCAGAAGATGAATGAAAACAAAACACTTAACCCAAATAAATATGTAGCTGTCTGCATTATTATTTAACCCCTGCTACTGGCCATGTGCTTTCTTTGACTAGACAAGTGCCACTTTCTGCTATTACGTGGCAAAAGTGAAAGCTGCACTAAAAACATGTTTTCACCTGTCCCTCTTTATGCGGAGTACTCCATATCTGATCAGCTGAACAGAAATATGAAAAAAGCATTTCTTAAGCTTCTACTAAGTGACGCACAAGACAATTACATTGTGTCTTAAACACCATTATACCAAACAACAGAAACAACTTCAAATTGTAGTACACCAAGCTTTTACTATGCCAAGAAAGTGATGTAAAGGTCATTGCCTTTATAGTGTGAACATTGTCTGCACATTTTGCCTGTTGCCCCATTAACGGAAAAGTACTTAATCTCTTAATTAGCTTATTTGTTCTTCTCAAGATAATTGGCAACGCTCTGATTACACGTACTGCAGACAGCCAACTGATGATCCAACTGAACAACACGTAAAAGAACTAAGGAATCATATTAAATCCTCCCCAAACCATGTTCAAGGCAAACTAATTGATCTAATTCCAAGTCAGTCTAGGCCAGGAGTTTTCTATGTTTCCAAAAATCTGCAAACAGGAAACAACTGAATGCCTATAGTACAGATAAAACCAGGAACTGGAGCAAATAACAGTCGAGAAAAGGTTTGAACAAAGGTTTAATCCAAGTGTTTGGATTAAACCTTTGTTCAGACCTTTTCTTGACTGTTATTTGCTCCACTTCCTGGTTTTATGTGTTTTAGTCATTTTGCCAGTTTGTCGTGAATGCCTATAGTATCAGACAATGGAAACCTGAGAGAAGGGATCTCATGGTTTCTGAAAAAAAAAAAGTCTGACACCATTTGTTAATCACTGGGCAGCTATATTCAAAACAGTATTCATTTTCTTTGTATTCTGTCAGGTTATTGTCCCCTACCACCTGACACTGTTTTAGCCACAATAGATCTTACGTCACTCTACACAGACATCTCACACAAGGATGTTAAGAGAAAACAGATCATTATTACATTACTCCAGATACAGCAAGACAACGTACATAATTTATTCTGACACATAACTTCTTTGCTTTTAATGCAAAGCATTATTTTCAGACTATGGGCACTGTGCTGGGTATCAGAATGCTTCCACAATATGCAAATATCTTCATGGCAAACCTAAAAGAAGAATTTTTACAACACTGTGCATAAAAACCACTCACTTATTTCCATTTCATTGATGATTTATTCATAATCTTGACCCAGAACGTTGACTCAGACTCAGACTCCACCACCTAATAAACTCTCCATTGAGTACTAGGCTGCAGGTGTTAGCATCATTGATGTTAAGGTTACTGTTCACTATAGGGCATTGCAGATATGTGCCTGCAAGAAGCTAACTGACAGAAGTATCTGCACAGCAACATTAATCATCCAAGCTGCTCAAAGATTGCAGTTATTTACAGTTAAACACGTCAATATTGTTCTAGTGAAGCAAAAAAAGGCTTGCAGCTGGCACAACTGAAATAAGCTATGCTTGTTCAAAGCCACTCTGCCATGGAGTTTGACAAGGCAATAGACAGATCAATGCAATTAACATGGGACCAGCTGCCCCATTTTAAAGAAAGGAACCCCTATTACAGAGTGACAATATATCATCCAGAACTTTATAAACTTATAATGGACCTCCAGCCAGTGTTCAGTGAAGACGACAAGCTGAGAAATGTTTTACAAGTTCATTTAAACAACCAAGAAATCTAAAGAATGTTGTTGTGAGAAAAGCACTTAGAGCAGGACAGAAAACTTGTTACAAAATCTTGCAACCATACAAGGTGCAAAACATGTCAGTTAATTTGTACTGCTTCCAGCATAACAACTTTACTGAACATAAGTTCCAAAGTATAAGGTTCCCTTACATGTGCTTTTAAAAATATGATTTCTCTACTTAAATGCAGGAAGTGTGTATAAACAGGTGATATGGGTGAGACAGGCCAGACACCCAGAGATAGGATGAATACCCATAGACACACAGTTAAATGGAAAATCACTGACAAGTCAGTAGCAGCACATTTTCCTAGCATGATCATTTTGCATCAAATATGTCAGTTATGTTTTTTCAAAGACATTTTCATATGCCTTTGAAAAGAAGAACAACCGACAGTACATTGATTCAATTTGACAGCCAGTGGTTTGAATGTGGATGTTGGATTTATATGACACTATAGCACTTAAGAACATTTCCTCTTTGTAACTAACAGTGGACACTAATGAGGGGTACTGAAGGCTGGCAAATATTTCTTATTCTGGTAATGTATGATTTAACAGCAAATGTACCTAGTGACAGTAACATAGGTAGTCTGAGGAGAAGAGGGCAGTCACCTCAAGCAGAAGGTGTTAGGGAGTGCTTTCAGGAGATGCCGATCTGTCGGTAGTACAGTACCTGTATTCACCTCTGTACTGGCATGTCTGAATGCCGATACAGAACTGAAGTCTGATACTGTTTTTCTCTGACATTCAATGCTAAGTTGTGGTGTCTATGTTCTGCATATTTCCACATCAGCTGAATGGTTTCTGTTTTCTTTAATATTATATTATTTCTGAAGTACAAGCTGTAGAAAGTGGCTTACTACAGTTTTAAAAGCATAAGAAGCCCTCTAGTTGATGGGCACAGAAATGGGACTTGGTTGGGTCCCGAGTCTGACAAGTACCAGCTAGATCATTTTTTTTTTTTTTTTGCTGTTCATCTTACAGTATTTGAGGAATGCACAATGGGGAGTGGCAGAAGTTATGGTTTTGCAGCCTGACCAGTAACTGTTTGATTACTGGGATTTGCATTTTGGCATCTGTGTTTTATTCGTGACAGGAGAGGGTGGTTATTATCACATAAGGCAACCCTCTAGACAGAATACTAGTAACCATACGCTTGACAGTCAGTAAGATCAAAACCTAGGTTGGTCTAATGAAAGGTTCTATACCTTGTCTGTTTTACTGTTTCAGGGTTCAGAGCTTTTCTGTGAGGCTGTGGTTTGATTCATGTCTGTGGTCTCTTCTGTGGAGTTTGCATATCTACCCTATGCCTGAATGGGTTTTCTCTGGGTACTCTAGTTTCCTCCTACCACCACTGACCTATGGCTGGCTGACTGCCAGGATAAAATTCTCCTAAATGTGCACATGATATGTGAGTGATATAGAAGAAAGGCCTATTTCAATCGTCTTCTCTTCCTTTTTGCCTTGTAGACTCTGTGGATGGTGAAGGACTCCCCTCAGGACTCAGACACATTTCAAGAGTATGGACAGATGGATGGATGGATGGATGGATGTATGGATGAATAGATGCACATATGTTATGAGTAACTGCTACAATGACCCTCTGAAAAGAAAGGCAATACTCCCTGTATAAAAGTGTTATAGGAATTAATTGACCATTTTAATTTAGCAAATGTTATTCTAAAGGATACAATGCATTTTTCTTTCATACGCTCCAGCAGAAGGACTACAGTATATAGTTTTGTTTATTTCCCTAAAAGTTCAGATGGTAAAGGTAGACTCAATATAGCAACTATAAAATGTCTCAATATTTTATCTAGTTCTAGAGAAAGTTCATAAAATGAAATGAAAAACTGGGGTAGTACTTTCTCATGGTTTATGTTGCAGGCTGAAGTATTTGTGAAAATGCAAAGTATTTTTGAGAAGCACATATTACAGTGCAGATTTGTTTTGATTGTGTTTCAAAATGGATAGATGTTAATGTTATTTTACTCACTTTCAAATAAAGCAAAATATTTAGGCATACATATTTATAATGCTTAAGACATGTATATAGGTTAAACATTTTGCAATGTAAATGAACTGATTATTTTAATATGGAAATTTATATTTTAAGAAGAAAATTTTAGTCGGTTTGCAAGGAAATTGTACATGCTTAGAACAAATGAAGATGTTATATGACAGGACATACTCCAAGAAAAATGATTTGATGGTTTTCAAATAGAAATTAAAATACAACATTAGAGTGCAAGTGTGGAAAAATAAGGATAATAGGCCTAATACATAGTGTGGGAAAGATGTCTTGGATGCAGTGTTTAGCAGTGAGGAAAGGGGTGATGGGTAATTAGGCCAGGGTGGTGAAGAAAGCATAGGCACACACTGATTAGTAAACTAGGCAGTTTGTTAATGGTAAAGTAATGTATATATTTATGTTGCCAGACAAATTTTATGAAAATTGTAAAGGACTTGTGCCAAGGATGCTCGGAGAAGTAGCGAAAAAAAAAACTGTATAAGGAAAACAAACTATACTGTATAAGAAGGGTGATATACCTTGGTTAAATTACTTAAGTGTCGCTAACCACTTTGGAACAGATCAGAAATTTTAGAACAAATTATCACAAGGTGTTTAAAAGAATGTATAGGTAATATTGTAACATTATGACCAGATTCATTATTACAAACAGTACAACTTAAGTTTAATATTTACTACAGATTCCCAAGTGCATTTCATAGTATAAAGTGGATTTCTCCTGTTTCTGCAAAGCAGTTGTCTAATAAAATGATTGATCTCAAACCATTCCCATGAATTAAAGAACTAATAGTATAGGATATCCTACAGTATAAAGATGACACACTTGATAAACTAAGAGAAAAATTCAAGTTGCCAGTTTGCTATAATTGCATTCTTAGACAAATGATATCAATAATAAACCTAAAATATTCAAACCACAAAATAGAAATACAAAGTAAAGAAAATACTCAAAACATAATCAAAGTTCTAAAAGCTAAAGAAAAAATGTTATCAAATTGATATAAATTAATAAATGAGTTAAAATACCAATCAGCGTTACTATACTCAAAATACTGGGAAAACGTAAATAATAATATCTCTATAATACAAAAACAAGAAGCCATTAATAATACCCTAAAACTTACACCTTTCAAAAATGTCATATACACACAACTGCTGATTAACAATAATGCATATTATACCCCAGCTGTTCTCAAAAAAAATGGTTACAAAAAAAAGCTCACTGTTCCTTCTGCTCTAGGGAAGATGTGGATATTCTCCACATCTTCTGGAGCTGTGAGAAAATCTCCATGCTCTGGTGTTCTCTAAGAATGCAACTAGAGAAAGTTGGATACGCAAAAAACACTCTCTCTTGGGAAACAATGATCCTCAATTATTCCTAGTTCAATCACAGGAATGCGCAAACATATCTTAGTTACCGTATGCACACTACTTAATTCTATATATCTAAGAATTGGGTCAATAGCAGAAGCATCTCATGGAACAACTTTAAAGAAATGGTAGTTAAACATATCACCTCTCACAAACTAGCTACTAAAAATATTAAAAAAAAGATTATACTTCCAAACATACTGGAATTCTCTCTTAGAGACAATTTTGAGTAACATACGGAATACTTAAAATTAAATTTCAGGTAGGTGGCTGATTTAAAATAAAACCTCTATGTTATAAACATAAATAGTTGTATCACTGATATAGAAAACATACTTCTGTGATTCAACAAAAGGATGGCTTCCAGCATTGTATATATTGTATATAATGTAAATATGTTTTTTTCTCTAGGTTTTGGAAAACTTAAAATTTTTTTTCTTTTCTCTGTCTTCTTGTTTTTTTCTGTTTTCTTTTTTCTTTTTCTGCCAGTCTAGACAATTAAAGGTTTCTTACATATGCAATCCTAATTCACAATGTCCTCAGCATAACTCTGCACTATAATCCCTAGATATGTTGTATCTATCTCAATTGTAAATCATAAAGTTTCTTGCAAATGTTTAAATGTTTTTCTTTGGAAAGTTTGGATACCTTTACTCATTTGTGTATTACATGCTGTATTGTCTACAATCATTTTGTACTTTTACTTTTATTATGTATTTGTGGAAAATACAATAAAAAGGATTTTTCAAATAAAGCAAAGCAGTTGTCTATGTAAGCAAACTTTTCTGCCAATAAATGTATTTTAGAAAATAAATGCCAGGAACCAAAATGCAAAGAACAAGGCAGGAAACCACTGGATAAACACTTTATATAAGTAAAGCTTTCGGATACAATCCTTTCTCAATACAAAACAATGCATAGAACCAGCTCTTTATATATAGGCCCAAATATATCACATGACATGCAGCCAAAATCACATGATATGTCATCCAAATCACAAAAACATTTTTAAAGAAACATTTAAAAAAAAAACTTTTTTTAAAACTTGATACAAAAACTTGAAATACTTTAATAAAACTTTAAAAAATATATATTTAGATAAAACTTCAGGCTAAGAGAGATTAGCTCTACTTAATTTAACTAAAATAGGTTTGAGACTGACTTGGCTATTCAAGCCTGGTTTTGAATCACTCATAAGTCTCAAGATCCATTCATATTCTTTAATTTCTAAGTGATTATTTAGGTCCCCTCCCCTAGGTGTAGGTGTAACGTGGTCAATAATTCTAAACCTAAAAAAATGCTGCTGACCAAATTCCTCTATATGTTTAAATAGTGCATTCCTGTCATAGCATCTCCTAATTTCTGACTTATGTTCAGTCATCCTGTCCTTTAGCCTGCGGGTAGTTTTGCCTACATAGAAAGCATTACATGCCTGGCAGGTAGCCAAGTAAACCACATGGGTAGTAATACATGTACCTGCTACTCTAAAACTAAATGTCCTACCATTGATAGGATGCACAAACGTATCATTTTCTGTACTACAAATGTCATCACAACAAGAACAGTTGTGACATTTGTGAGTACCATATTTCACTATAGTAGATACAGGTGTAGTCCTCTCAAAATCCTTGTAGCATAGTGAACTCTTAAGGGTTCTCATGTTCTTATAAGAGAAATTGGGTTTAGGTCCCAATAAACTTCTTAGTTCATCTGATGCCATCAAGATGACCCAATTATCAGATATAATTTTTCTAACAGCGGGTGTCCTTAAATTATATGTAGTTACATATCTAATAGGTGCTGCAGATGTTTTTTGCACATAAAGTCAATACTAACAACATCCTCATACAAAACTGGTTTAAATAAAGTCCGCCTATCTTCCCTGATCTTAATGACCTGTTCATAAAGTAGAGATCTATCATACCCACTAAGCAAGAAATCATTAACCATCTCATTTAATTGTACTTCGAAGCAGTCATCATCGGTATTAAGCCTACTGAGTCTGCAGAATTGAGATTTACCAGTACTTCTAAATATGTGAGGTGCATGCATGCTTGTGGCATAAGTGTATCTACCTGAACAAACTTCTTTCCTAAAGATACTAGTTTGTAGTGTATCTCCAGCAAGATCTAACTTCAAATCCAAAATGTAATAGAAGTTTCAGATACTGTCATCTTAAACTTTAGAAAAGTAGATGCAGAGTTTAGATATTCCAGAAAATTTTCAAGATCCTCATGGCTACCTTTCCAAAGTAGGAGGCAGTCATCTACAAAGCGTTGAAAAAATGTGATATTACTTTTAAATGGGTTCCCATCACCAAACAAATGCGTTCTTTCCCACTGATAGAGTATCAGGTTGGCATAAGTATTGGCTACAGAGGTACCCATAGCCACCCCTGTAAGTTGTAGATATGTGGAGCCATTAAAAAGGAAGATGTTGTTTTTCAATGTAACATCCATAAGGCTGCAGATAATTTCAACTTTGTTGGGATTATCACATGTATGTGTCCACAACAATTCTCTTAAAAGCTCCAGGCCTATATCATTAGGAATAACGGTGAAGAGTGATACAATGTCCAAAGAAACTAAAAGATACTTATTGTTAACTAAAGAAGCTTTTTCTTTATCCATCCATCCCCTTAATTTCTGTAATAAATCAAAGCTATCTTTAATGATAAAATCACATTTAGCCAGGTATGGAAGCAGTTGCCTATGTAGATAAATCGAGATGGGTTCTGTAACCCAACCCGCACCAGAGACAATAGGTCTCATAGGTGGATCTAGCTTAGATTTATGAATTTTGGGGAGACCATAGAGATGTGGTACAACTGGACAAGTAACAGTGAGATAATTAAATAACTCAAGATCTATATCACCATTCAATTGCAAATCATACACAACCATGTTTACATATGCAACACTTTTTTTCACATCCAAACTGGTAATGCATTTAAAAGCTTTAGTGTCTTGTAGTAACTTAAACATAGAATCCATATAATCAACTCGGTTCATAAGAACCACAGCACCTCCTTTATCAGCCTGTTTTATAATTATATCTTTACAGGACTGTAAGCTCTTCAAAGCCTTAAATTCACCATAATTTAAATTAAATCTTTTTTTCTTTCTGGTAGATGGATTAAATAACTGCCTGATATGAATTTCACAAATATCATGAAATGCTTTAACCACTGGAGTACTGGTGGGTACAAACGTACGTCGTTTGTTACCCCAGTAGCTTCAGAACCACCAAATAGCAGTTTTAAATTTAAAAGTCTGGAGAAGATTTTAAATCAGTTAATGCTGATACTAAATTTTCTTCACAGCAAGGGATGAAATTCAGGCCCTTTGAAAACAATGAATAATGAGTGTCATCTAACTCTATCGCTGATAGATTCAACGTGCCTCGGATAACTTGCGGCTCTGTTTCCCCAGTCCTAAAGGGCTCTCACTTTTTCTTTTATTAGACATACCTGACTGCAGCACCGGGGAACCTCTGTGCTGCAATATCATTCTTAACTGTCTCTGGGCGCTCTAACTGGAAGCGCTTATTAGAAAAGTTCGTAAAGTTAAGTGTTAACTGCTGTGTTTTCTTCATAGGCGTTCTGAACGCCATCAATCGATTGCGACGTAGCACTTCTTCCCTCAGTACTGGTTTCCATATTTACTTGACGTAGCGGCGTCTGGACCAAACTATTAGCTTCCAGGGACAGGCGTTCTTCTCTGAGTGAGACAGACGAGCCAGCTGCATTAGGTGCAATTTGATGAAAATCATCTAAAGTATCAAGGGTATTTTTATTCAGTGTCTTAGGTTGGACATTAGTTTTAATAACAACGTTCTCCTTAGGCCAAGAGAAGATATTACCCTTATTAAAATCGTTTATATCGCGCCACAGCTTTTGCTTCTTGGTCGCTTCCATCCTTCCATCAAGTGTGTGTATTCTTTCCATCATACGCTGAGAGTCATCCGACATGGCAGTAAACACAGGCATGTTAAGTAGAGTACTTTCAAGGGTAAAAATCTCTTTTTTAAGATCCTCTTCGACTTTGGTGAAAAAGTCATTCATCAAACACATATAATCAATACTGAGTTTGATATTCAGCTGCTGCCATCTCTTTAACAAATCAGGGTAAGCGTTCCCATACGAGGGCATTTTTAAAATTCTGAGCCCCCTGGGAACAATACCCTTGTCAATGTATGCTAAAACGCTAAAGCGCTGCCACTGCAGACGCTTAAAAGTATGTAATTTTCTTTCTAGCATTTGCAAAGTCTTAGTATATTCCACAGTACCTTCTGTATTTGAAGTTGTAGAGTCCATATTTGCAGAATTAAAGGGCTCAATGTAGCCCAATAAGGGATTCTTCTCTATGTTAATAAGAGACTTAAGAGAGCTTGTTGGAGCTGCCATGATAGCTAGTAGGCTGCAAAGTAGACCTTAACACAGTCTCCCAAAGGCAGGACAAGGAATTGAAGAAAATAAACGCCAGGAACCAAAATGCAAAGAACAAGGCAGGAAACCACTGGATAAACACTTTATATAAGTAAAGCTTTCGGATACAATCCTTTCTCAATACAAAACAATGCATAGAACCAGCTCTTTATATATAGGTCCAAATATATCACATGACATGCAGCCAAAATCACATGATATGTCATCCAAATCACAAAAACATTTTTAAAGAAACATTTTAAAAAAAACTTTTTTTAAAACTTGATACAAAAACTTGAAATACTTTAATAAAACTTTAAAAAATATATATTTAGATAAAACTTCAGGCTAAGAGAGATTAACTCTACTTAATTTAACTAAAATAGGTTTGAGACTGACTTGGCTATTCAAGCCTGTTTTGAATCACTCATAAGTCTCAAGATCCATTCATATTCTTTAATTTCTAAGTGATTATTTAGGTCCCCTCCCCTAGGTGTAGGTGTAACGTGGTCAATAATTCTAAACCTAAAAAAATGCTGCTGACCAAATTCCTCTATATGTTTAAATAGTGCATTCCTGTCATGGCATCTCCTAATTTCTGACTTATGTTCAGTCATCCTGTCCTTTAGCCTGCGGGTAGTTTTGCCTACATAGAAAGCATTGCATGCCTGGCAGGTAGCCAAGTAAACCACATGGGTAGTAATACATGTACATGCTACTCTAAAACTAAATGTCCTACCATTGATAGGATGCACAAACGTATCATTTTCTGTACTACAAATGTCATCACAACAAGAACAGTTGTGACATTTGTGAGTACCATATTTCACTATAGTAGATACAGGTGTAGTCCTCTCAAAATCCTTGTAGCATAGTGAACTCTTAAGGGTTCTCATGTTCTTATAAGAGAAATTGGGTTTAGGTCCCAATAAACTTCTTAGTTCATCTGATGCCATCAAGATGACCCAATTATCAGATATAATTTTTCTAACAGCGGGTGTCCTTAAATTATATGTAGTTACATATCTAATAGGTGCTACAGATGTTTGTTTGCACCTAAAGTCAATACTAACAACATCCTCATACAAAACTGGTTTAAATAAAGTCTGCCTATCTTCCCTGATCTTAATGACCTGTTCATAAAGTAGAGATCTATCATACCCACTAAGCAAGAAATCATTAACCATCTCATTTAATTGTACTTCGAAGCAGTCATCATCGGTATTAAGCCTACTGAGTCTGCAGAATTGAGATTTAACAGTACTTCTAAATATGTGAGGTGCATGCATGTTTGTGGCATAAGTGTATCTACCTGAACAAACTTCTTTCCTAAAGATACTAGTTTGTAGTGTATCTCCAGCAAGATCTAACTTCAAATCCAAAATGTAATAGAAGTTTCAGATACTGTCATCTTAAACTTTAGAAAAGTAGATGCAGAGTTTAGATATTGCAGAAATTTTTCAAGGTCCTCATGGCTACCTTTCCAAAGTAGGAGGCAGTCATCTACAAAGCGTTGAAAAAATGTGATATTACTTTTAAATGGTATGTCTAATAAAAGAAAAAGTGAGAGCCCTTTAGGACTGGGGAAACAGAGCCGCAAGTTATCCGAGGCACGTTGAATCTATCAGCGATAGAGTTAGATGACACTCATTATTCATTGTTTTCAAAGGGCCTGAATTTTATCCCTTGCTGTGAAGAAAATTTAGTATCAGCATTAACTGATTTAAAAATCTTCTCCAGACTTTTAAATTTAAAACTGCTATTTGGTGGTTCTGAAGCTACTGGGGTAACAAACGACGTAGTACGTTTGTACCCATCAGTACTCCAGTGGTTAAAGCATTTCATGATATTTGTGAAATTCATATCAGGCAGTTATTTAATCCATCTACCAGAAAGAAAAAAAGATTTAATTTAAATTATGGTGAATTTAAGGCTTTGAAGAGCTTACAGTCCTGTAAAGATATAATTATAAAACAGGCTGATAAAGGGGGTGCTGTGGTTCTTATGAACCGAGTTGATTATATGGATTCTATGTTTAAGTTACTACAAGACACTAAAGCTTTTAAATGCATTACCAGTTTGGATGTGAAAAAGTGTTGCATATGTAAACATGGTTGTGTATGATTTGCAATTGAGTGGTGATATAGATCTTGAGTTATTTAATTATCTCACTGTTACTTGTCCAGTTGTACCACATCTCTATGGTCTCCCCAAAATTCATAAATCTAAGCTAGATCCACCTATGAGACCTATTGTCTCTGGTGCGGGTTGGGTTACAGAACCCATCTCGATTTATCTACATGGGCAACTGCTTCCATACCTGGCTAAATGTGATTCTATCATTAAAGATAGCTTTGATTTATTACAGAAATTAAGGGGATGGATGGATAAAGAAAAGCTTCTTTAGTTAACAATAAGTATCTTTTAGTTTCTTTGGACATTGTATCACTCTTCACCGTTATTCCTAATGATATAGGCCTGGAGCTTTTAAGAGAATTGTTGTGGACACATACATGTGATAATCCCAACAAAGTTGAAATTATCTGCAGTCTTATGGATGTTACATTGAAAAACAACATCTTCCTTTTAATGGCTCCACATATTTACAACTTACAGGGGTGGCTATGGGTACCTCTGTAGCCAATACTTATGCCAACCTGATACTGTATCAGTGGGAAAGAACGCATTTGTTTGGTGATGGGAACCCATTTAAAAGTAATATCACATTTTTCAACGCTTTGTAGATGACTGCCTCCTACTTTGGAAAGGTAGCCATGAGGATCTTGAAAATTTCTGGAATATCTAAACTCTGCATCTACTTTTCTAAAGTTTAAGATGACAGTATCTGAAACTTCTATTACATTTTGGATTTGAAGTTAGATCTTGCTGGAGATACACTACAAACTAGTATCTTTAGGAAAGAAGTTTGTTCAGGTAGATACACTTATGCCACAAGCATGCATGCACCTCACATATTTAGAAGTACTGTTAAATCTCAATTCTGCAGACTCAGTAGGCTTAATACCGATGATGACTGCTTCGAAGTACAATTAAATGAGATGGTTAATGATTTCTTGCTTAGTGGGTATGATAGATCTCTACTTTATGAACAGGTCATTAAGATCAGGGAAGATAGGCGGACTTTATTTAAACCAGTTTTGTATGAGGATGTTGTTAGTATTGACTTTAGGTGCAAACAAACATCTGTAGCACCTATTAGATATGTAACTACATATAATTTAAGGACACCCGCTGTTAGAAAAATTATATCTGATAATTGGGTCATCTTGATGGCATCAGATGAACTAAGAAGTTTATTGGGACCTAAACCCAATTTCTCTTATAAGAACATGAGAACCCTTAAGAGTTCACTATGCTACAAGGATTTTGAGAGGACTACACCTGTATCTACTATAGTGAAATATGGTACTCACAAATGTCACAACTATTCTTGTTGTGATGACATTTGTAGTACAGAAAATGATACGTTTGTGCATCCTATCAATGGTAGGACATTTAGTTTTAGAGTAGCAGGTACATGTATTACTACCCATGTGGTTTACTTGGCTACCTGCCAGGCATGTAATGCTTTCTATGTAGGCAAAACTACCCGCAGGCTAAAGGACAGGATGACTGAACATAAGTCAGAAATTAGGAGATGCTATGACAGGAATGCACTATTTAAACATATAGAGGAATTTGGTCAGCAGCATTTTTTTAGGTTTAGAATGATTGACCACGTTACACCTACACCTAGGGGAGGGGACCTAAATAATCACTTAGAAATTAAAGAATATGAATGGATCTTGAGACTTATGAGTGATTCAAAACCAGGCTTGAATAGCCAAGTCAGTCTCAAACCTATTTTAGTTAAATTAAGTAGAGCTAATCTCTCTTAGCCTGAAGTTTTATCTAAATATATATATATTTTAAAGTTTTATTAAAGTATTTCAAGTTTTTGTATCAAGTTTTAAAAAAAGTTTTTTTTTAAATGTTTCTTTAAAAATGTTTTTGTGATTTGGATGACATATCATGTGATTTTGGCTGCATGTCATGTGATATATTTGGACCTATATATAAAGAGCTGGTTCTATGCATTGTTTTGTATTGAGAAAGGATTGTATCCGAAAGCTTTACTTATATAAAGTGTTTATCCAGTGGTTTCCTGCCTTGTTCTTTGCATTTTGGTTCCTGGCGTTTATTTTCTTCGATTCCTTGTCCTGCCGTTGGGAGACTGTGTTAAGGTCTACTTTGCAGCCTACTAGCTATCATGGCAGCTCCAACAAGCTCTCTTAAGTCTCTTATTAACATAGAGAAGAATCCCTTATTGGGCTACATTGAGCCCTTTAATTCTGCAAATATGGACTCTACAACTTCAAATACAGAAGGTACTGTGGAATATACTAAGACTTTGCAAATGCTAGAAAGAAAATTACATACTTTTAAGCGTCTGCAGTGGCAGCGCTTTAGCTTTTTAGCATACATTGACAAGGGTATTGTTCCCAGGGGGCTCAGAATTTTAAAAATGCCCTCGTATGGGAACGCTTACCCTGATTTGTTAAAGAGATGGCAGCAGCTGAATATCAAACTCAGTATTGATTATATGTGTTTGATGAATGACTTTTTCACCAAAGTCGAAGAGGATCTTAAAAAGGAGATTTTTACCCTTGAAAGTACTCTACTTAACATGCCTGTGTTTACTGCCATGTCGGATGACTATCAGCGTATGATGGAAAGAATACACACACTTGATGGAAGGATGGAAGCGACCAAGAAGCGAAAGCTGTGGCACGATATAAACAATTTTAATAAGGGTAATATCTTCTCTTGGCCTAAGGAGAACGTTGTTATTAAAACTAATGTCCAACCTAAGACACTGAATAAAAATACCCTTGATACTTTAGATGATTTTCATCAAATTGCACCTAATGCAGCTGGCTCGTCTGTCTCACTCGTGAAGAACGCCCTGTCCCTGGAAGCTAATAGTTTGGTCCAGACGTCGTACGTCAAGTAAATATGGAAACCAGTACTGAGGGAAGAAGTGCTACGTGCCAATCGATTGATGGCGTTCAGAACGCTCTATGAAGAAAACACAGCAGTCAACACTTAACTTTACGAACTTTTCTAATAAGCGCTTCCAGTTAGAGCCCAGAGACAGTTAAACGTATATTGCAGCACAGAGGTTCCCTGGTGCTGCAGTCAGGTATGTCTAATAAAAGAAAAGTGAGAGCCCTTTAGGACTGGGGAAACAGAGCCGGAAGTTATCCGAGGCACGTTGCATCTATCAGCGATAGAGTTAGCTGACACTCATTATTCATTGTTTTCAAAGCGCCTGGATTTCATCCCTTGCTGTGAAGAAAATTTAGTATCAGCATTAACTGATTTAAAATCTTCTCCAGACTTTTAAATTTAAAACTGCTATTTGGTGGTTCTGAAGCTACTGGGGTAACAAACGGCGTACGCTTGTACCCACCAGTACTCCAGTGGTTAAAGCATTTCATGATATTTGTGAAATTCATATCAGGCAGTTATTTAATCCATCTACCAGAAAGAAAAAGATTTAATTTAAATTATGGTGAATTTAAGGCTTTGAAGAGCTTACAGTCCTGTAAAGATATAATTATAAAACAGGCTGATAAAGGAGGTGCTGTGGTTCTTATGAACCGAGTTGATTATATGGATTCTATGTTTAAGTTACTACAAGACACTAAAGCTTTTAAATGCATTACCAGTTTGGATGTGAAAAAAGTGTTGCATATGTAAACATGGTTGTGTATGATTTGCAATTGAGTGGTGATATAGATCTTGAGTTATTTAATTATCTCACTGTTACTTGTCCAGTTGTACCACATCTCTATGGTCTCCCCAAAATTCATAAATCTAAGCTAGATCCACCTATGAGACCTATTGTCTCTGGTGCAGGTTGGGTTACAGAACCCATCTCGATTTATCTACATGGGCAACTGCTTCCATACCTGGCTAAATGTGATTCTATCATTAAAGATAGCTTTGATTTATTACAGAAATTAAGGGGATGGATGGATAAAGAAAAAGCTTCTTTAGTTAACAATAAGTATCTTTTAGTTTCTTTGGACATTGTATCACTCTTCACCGTTATTCCTAATGATATAGGCCTGGAGCTTTTAAGAGAATTGTTGTGGACACATACATGGGATAATCCCAACAAAGTTGAAATTATCTGCAGCCTTATGGATGTTACATTGAAAAACAACATCTTCCTTTTTAATGGCTCCACATATCAACAACTTACAGGGGTGGCTATGGGTACCTCTGTAGCCAATACTTATGCCAACCTGATACTCTATCAGTGGGAAAGAGCGCGTTTGTTTGGTGATGGGAACCCATTTAAAAGTAATATCACATTTTTTCAACGCTTTGTAGATGACTGCCTCCTACTTTGGAAAGGTAGCCATGAGGATCTTGAAAAATTTCTAGAATATCTAAACTCTGCATCTACTTTTCTAAAGTTTAAGATGACAGTATCTGAAACTTCTATTACATTTTTGGATTTGAAGTTAGATCTTGCTGGAGATACACTACAAACTAGTATCTTTAGGAAAGAAGTTTGTTCAGGTAGATACACTTATGCCACAAGCATGCATGCACCTCACATATTTAAAAGTACTGTTAAATCTCAATTCTGCAGACTCAGTAGGCTTAATACCGATGATGACTGCTTCGAAGTACAATTAAATGAGATGGTTAATGATTTCTTGCTTAGTGGGTATGATAGATCTCTACTTTATGAACAGGTCATTAAGATCAGGGAAGATAGGCGGACTTTATTTAAACCAGTTTTGTATGAGGATGTTGTTAGTATTGACTTTAGGTGCAAACAAACATCTGTAGCACCTATTAGATATGTAACTACATATAATTTAAGGACACCCGCTGTTAGAAAAATTATATCTGATAATTGGGTCATCTTGATGGCATCAGATGAACTAAGAAGTTTATTGGGACCTAAACCCAATTTCTCTTATAAGAACATGAGAACCCTTAAGAGTTCACTATGCTACAAGGATTTTGAGAGGACTACACCTGTATCTACTATAGTGAAATATGGTACTCACAAATGTCACAACTGTTCTTGTTGTGATGACATTTGTAGTACAGAAAATGATACGTTTGTGCATCCTATCAATAGTAGGACATTTAGTTTTAGAGTAGCAGGTACATGTATTACTACCCATATGGTTTACTTGGCTACCTGCCAGGCATGTAATGCTTTCTATGTAGGCAAAACTACCCGCAGGCTAAAGGACAGGATGACTGAACATAAGTCAGAAATTAGGAGATGCTATGACAGGAATGCACTATTTAAACATATAGAGGAATTTGGTCAGCAGCATTTTTTTAGGTTTAGAATTATTGACCACGTTACACCTACACCTAGGGAGGGACCTAAATAATCACTTAGAAATTAAAGAATATGAATGGATCTTGAGACTTATGAGTGATTCAAAACCAGGCTTGAATAGCCAAGTCAGTCTCAAACCTATTTTAGTTAAATTAAGTAGAGCTAATCTCTCTTAGCCTGAAGTTTTATCTAAATATATATTTTTTAAAGTTTTATTAAAGTATTTCAAGTTTTTGTATCAAGTTTTAAAAAAATTTTTTTTAAAAATGTTTCTTTAAAAATGTTTTTTGTGATTTGGATGACATATCATGTGATTTTGGCTGCATGTCATGTGATATATTTGGACCTATATATAAAGAGCTGGTTCTATGCATTGTTTTGTATTGAGAAAGGATTGTATCCGAAAGCTTTACTTATATAAAGTGTTTATCCAGTGGTTTCCTGCCTTGTTCTTTGAATAAATGTATTTTACACAGTACAACAATTGTAATTACATAAATTGTCTTATACAACATAATCAAATATTTTTTTCTAGGAATCTATGTCCACCCTTTGAAAGTAACTTAAATGTTGATAGCTTGTTTCATTTTAAAATATATTAATGAATTTAGAAATATGTTTATTGCAAATAAGTGTTATGATCACACTTTAAACATGTTATTAATATAAGAGATTGATGTTGCTAAAATGAAGACCAAAAAAAGAAGCAATCTGTTCTAAAATAAGTGACTAAGGCTCAGAAAATGTACATTTAATATATTATTTAACACTTTTTGTTGTATTATCTATACTCTTATTACAATTTTAACTTTCATAATTTAGCAAATTATAGTATTCTTTTTTCAATGTTCCAATATATGTCCTTCTTCTTTTCAGGAATCATCATGCCATTCAAGTATTCAGAAAACCCTTTCTTTGGTAAGTATTTTTTTCCATTTAATTTATCATTATTGTATTAACATTTCTGTATGCATTTTCTTTTCCTTTGGTACAATACCAAAATTCCCCCACCCCTCAATTTCTAAAGCTCATATTTGTGAAAGAAATCACTCAGTTTTTGATTTCCCTCACTTTACTGGATTTTGTACTCAATTTAGAACTGAGATATTCACTTCATTAACTAGCTTTTAAAACTTCTCTTTTTTTCCTCCCTTTGTTATTTCTTACTTAAAACTAACCTAAGTGTGCATAATGAGTGTTGTGCTTTGGCTACTTTTGATATCCTTAGCTTTCCAAAACTGAATCAACACTAACACATTTAGTTATTAAGCTTATTGTATGCAGGGGGTGCATGTAATCCCAGTATCAGATTATATGATGTTCCTCAAATCTAGCTTCTAAACTGGAAACTACACTGACCAATACAGCAATTTATAAATCAAGAGTCCCTTACCTAAAGGGTAATACTTTTTACAGATTCTCATATGCATTTTATAGCATAAAGGGGGAGTTGGCTTACTTCTGCAAAGCAGGTTTTTACTTAAATAAACTTTTCTACCAATACATGTATTTTACACAATGAACAATGAGTATTGTATGAATTTTCTTATGCAGCAAAGTCAACTATTTTCTTTTTTCCTAGGAATCAGTGCCCAACTCTTGAAAGTGATTTAAATGTTAGCAGTTTTTTATTTTCCTTTTAATCAGCTGTTACTTGACTTCCACACATTTAAGATAAAATTGTTACTGCTCTGCCTTCTGTTTATTCTTTAATGTTTAATTACAGGAATGAGTTAATTTATAAACATTGAAACTATTTACAATATTAGGATATTTTTCTTATCCATGGTTACATTTCAGGACTTACAGGATAATGTTGTTTGGACATGGCCTCTGTTTTCTTGTTTAATTGTGTGACTTAAAAAGTGTTATTCTCTTTGTAATATGTTAGGTATTTGTTTTAGCAGCTGATAGATGTCTGTAGGTACAGAAAGACAGATCGTCGGCCAAGCCCTTTGATATTTCCTTTTACTTACGAGATGTATATGCCAAACAGAAAAATTCTCAGCACTGAAGCCTGGAGGACTCCATTGATGACTGGTCTCTTCCCTTATTTTGATCTACTGCATCTTGTGAGCAAGTTGGCAATCCAGCTGGTGATGTAAGTGTTTGCTCATAGATTATTCATCTTTTGTACTACACGTGAGTAGGGGATTGTGTCAAAAGGCTTGGCCAGGTCAAGGTAATGCGGTGTGAACTGTTTTACCTTCGTCCATTGCTTTGTTGACAAGAGTAAAGGTTAAAATTTGCCCATGATTTTGAGCCTTTCATAGTTTCTCCCAATTCTTGCCCTAAGAGGTTGAGAGATCAGAGCATATATTTTAACTGCCCCTGCTTTTGTGTCATAGTTTTGTTCTGTTCCTCATATGTGTGATTTTGTGGAAAATTTATAAGGATTGCAAAACTTAAATAATGATAGACACAAGTTTCAGACTTCTGGACTTCATATCCTTCAGTAAATTAAAACCTATTATTCTAGCAACAAAGCATACAAGAACAATGTTTTATTTAAAATCTGTCCCTGATTCTGGACCTTTGAACTTTATCCCAGCCCATTAAGTTTTTGGCTATATCCCTTGAGCTATGAGGCTTTGAAGTTTAAATAAGAACTGTAAGCAAAAGCTGCTTGCCACTTTCAAGCTTGACCTGTTGCATTTTTTTATTTGTTCAATTAAATAAAAAAAGTGCAACAAAAACTGGGCAACTTGAAAAATAACAATAATAATAAATAAACTAACTGAAGGCTTAAAGTCAGGCAAGAAGCTTTAATAACTTTTATAAGTAGAATAAAAATCACACCGTATTTTTATTGTTCTTTTAAATAGATTTTTAGTCATGATAGAAACAATTTAACAAAATTGGGGCCAACATGCATTAATGAAAAACAAATGAGTTTAGGCAAGGAAGAAACTGTATTAACTTCTAAAAACACAGTAACAGCAACATTATTTCAGTTTCTTGCTTGTATCAAGTCTTATTTTATCACCATCATCATCGTCATTATTTTTACTGCTGTTACTTCATAAATGGCTGCCCAGAGTGTACCCGAGTGGGCTGCTGCCACTTCATTTAAGGTCCACAATCCACAGAACTGCACTGACATGTTCAACAACATGACTATTAATTATTAATTATTAAATAACAATGAAAAACATAAACTAGCAGAAGTTGGAATGAAACAACAAAGTGTCAGCTGTAAAAAATAAGCACTTTCTTTCCTTTTCTGTCAAACACACAATGAAAGTGCTTATTATTTTTTTACAACGGACACTTCATTGTTTCATTCCAACTTCTGATCATTTATAGTAAATAGTGCAAAATACCCGAGCTGGATCATGGTTAAATGGGGCTCTAGGCAGGGTAATAGAGTGGGCCCCCCAAGCACCCCATCCTGCAGTAACACCCTACCGCTCCAGCAGCAGCAGCACCCTTCTCAACCACTCCAGTGTTTCAGTACTTGGCTTTTTCTCCTCAGTTACCATAAACACTGTTCAAATCTGTCAGCGTGCATACTGTTTTCTTATTTACTTCTACGATGATTCCAGAAATTGAAATAAAAGCTCACAAACACAGAGCCATTTGCTAAACAAACAATATATTCTCTCACTGAAAACAGATTTAGCATGAGGAGTAAATTTCTCTGCCCTTGAACCTCACGTTCATTGAAATGGCATGAAAACCCACATTCATTTTGCATCTGGCCAGTGGAGGACTAAGCTTACCCCTGGACTGTTTTTAAACCATAGGCTCCTTACACATTTTTAGGGCCATGCATACATGTATGTGTTCTTTGTTTCACCTTCCTGATTGTATGAAATTATACTCCTTGTATAATACAGCACCACATGTTAGAATGTGTTTTAAACTTGTAGCTTTGAAGCAATGAAATAAAATCTATGAATCAATAATGACAAAACTACCCATTTCAGAAAATTTCAACCATAAAGGGCCACTCAAACTTCTGTCATTACAATCCACCAATATCAGTAAATATGCCAATTCTCTGCAGAAGTAAAAGTCATCTAAATAATTCCACATTTAAGGGCTCTGTAACTAATAAAGAGGTTGCTGCTAGCAAACAACTTTATATTTCATTGTTTAATCTACAAAGAAAGTGCCTGAAGCCCTTGAAGAATAAATTGCCTATGTTACATTAAAAAAATGATCATCTAGTAATGTTGCAATAGGGAATGGATGGTAAACTGATAACAGGTTCATAGTTACGAGGTAACTCCCCCAAAGGAGGACATTCACAGGATGGCAGCATCCACCCCTTTAAAGTGCAACACAGTACAGTATCAGCGATCCATCTGCATACTGTGGGAGTAGAACTCGCAGCCTTCTGCATCTAAAGGAAGTGTGCTACCTGTTGTGATACTAACAATGCAAACAGACTTGGCATAAGCAGCACAAAAGTTCTCTTTCCCTGAAACTCCCAGCTCCTTGTAAAATCCACTTGACACTCAACTAAATCTCTAAACTTTGCAGCACAAAATATCTGGAAAAAGCCAACAGTTATTGGGGGGGGGGGCAAAGGCCTGAAACTAATTACACATTTTAAACATTGCTTGTATAATCTTACAAAGCTAGTAAAATAAAATGTTATGTGTTACCACGTGTTTCCTGAAAGATAGGAAGACTAAAATTTAAAGGGCTATCATTATTTAGTGAATTCAGTTCTCACCAATTTGCTAGAAAACCACAAATTTTAAGAGTAACATATCAAAAGTATGAGCCAGATATTATGTGAAAAAAATGGACAGTTGAGAGCTATGGACCCAACTCCTTCAATCACAAGTGGTGATGTGGGTAGAGAATTCAGGCTCTTGTCTCCTGTACCTAAGGACTTGGATTTGAGCCTGAATAACACTAACCACCAAGTATACACACACAAACACACGCACACACACACACACGCACACACACACACACACACACACACACACACACACACACACACACACACACACATACACACACACACACACACACACACACACACTCACACATGAGAAGAACCAGCAAAACTCCTCTTCAGCAATAATAAAGCAAAGAACACTCAGGCAACAACAAAACTCTCCTCACCTAGAAGCATGAGTTTGGTAGCAATGATCAGCAAAAACACTTGGGGGCAGTATAGCACTCCTTAAAAGCTGTACCTATAATACTTGCTCAATGGAACAGCTAATTTAAATTATGCGCATAAGTGTGGACTGAGTGTAACTCTGCGTTGATGTGTGATGTGTGCAAGGGTCTTCCTTAAAGAAAACACTGCCACCATGGAGTTTTGGAGTGGTTCTAGATAATTGCAGCTGTAAAAGTGTGTGTGTGTGTGGGGGGGGGGGGCACTCCCTACTCCTATGGTTCCGGTGCCCTTGTCAGATCCCCAGTAAGACTCCCTGCTGGCACAGCCAGGGTTTCAAGCCAAGTCCTTCAATGCTCTCTCTGCCCAACCAGTGCTTCGTGTCCCTGCCCAAGTAGCTGACAGACACACACACTTTTGAAAAAGTGCATCATGACCCTGCCCAAGTAGCTGACACACACACACTCTTGGAGATTTGTTTTATACACACACGGACTTGTGAAAGGCTGGCACAGGTTTACTAGCTATGCCCCCTTCTTCCCAGACTATAAGGAAATTATCACTGCAACCAGTCACTCCTTATCAGCTACTTTAAGGCCCTGAACAAATGATTTGCAATCTTACTGTGTAATATTAATATTAACACAAATGGTAGTATGACCAAGAGCAAGGCTATAGGAGTAGTCCACACAATGTCACCAAATAAACATGGAGGTACTCTCAAAACTTAAATATCACTACACAGATCAGCCACAATGAAAGGTTTAAATATATTTAATAATAAATAGTAAAAGAACAAGACAATACTTAACATATATTCACAGTTCAAAACCACGGGTAATATTTAAAATAACATTGCTGTACAGGCTCACACAAATAAAGAAAAACATCTAAACTAAGCTTTACTATATTCCTGACTGAATCTAAGAGAATTATACTATTCCCTAGTAACTTACTATTAGAGCAAGGCAGATGCGGTGAATGGCTTTTGTCAAGTGCAAGACCGAATACAGAATGCTCTATCTCATTAAGAGACTTCTCAAATTAATATCTAAAATATTACTGCTGGGATAGCTTGCAGAATGACATCATTTCTGGTCATCTGACTCCTGTTTTCCAGGCCAAAACCCCCCATTGCTAGAAGCTGGCAGCATTTGCATCTACTTTTAAAAATATACAGACAAGGGCTTTTCCTTAGGTCTTTGGCAGATGCTGGAAGTCGTAAAACAAATGTATTCCTTCATGCTTCAAAGCAGCAATTAGTTCACTCCAAGGACAATACAAAAAGTTTCCAGCACAGAGTCGGTATCTGTAGCTGCATTGAAACATCTTTATGATGTAGCCTATAAAGTCATTTAATTTGAAATATTTTTTTCCTAAAGTTTGCTGGACTGAGGTTATCTCTCCAGTTTCTTCTTTTAAGCATATACATTTAAATAGTTACAATAGTGCAGGTACATTTCTGTTTTCTTCCAGTGGGGCACACTGTGGATACATTCTAAGCCCAAGCACTTTACAAAATATCTTTTCAGCACAAACATCTGTGCAGAGCAGTTTAATATACACATGAGATACAGTTCTAACACACTTGTAACATGAGCATCTTATATAAATCATTTCAGTAGTCACCAATGACATATAATTATTTACAAAATCCCAGCTAGCTGTACTGGCAGTACCTCCTTTTGCCGCAGCCTAAGCTAACTTTATAATACACTACTGGTAATTAATACAAAAGTCTCAGACCTGGTGGTTGCAACAGCCTGGAACAAGTACAGCTGGTCCTGCAATTAATGCTACCATTGGTCAGAATGGACCTGGAATGACTAAAGAGATCATGTTTTATATTAGTAGACCTAATAATCCATTTTTAGAGGTAGCTACAATGACATAATGAGGCCTCCTGATGTTCCAGAGCAACATGATATCCCCAATGAGATTACAACATTAGAAAAAAACTTTTAAATGTAATTTCCTAGCATGGGGTAATATTTGTGTTGAAGAATCATAGCTGGCCTTAGGCATAGGCCAACTAGGCGGCTGCCTAGGGTGCTCCTGTAGCAGGGGTACTTTTACAGTAATCTGGATGGTGTAGGTAGACCTGGATGGGGGTACCAGGTGGTGGTGGTGGGGGCGCTGTTGAGCTCTTTTATCTAGGGCACCAATTGACCAAAGACTGGTTAAGAACTGTGTATTTTGTGAGTGTGTGTGTGTGTGTGTGTGTGTGTGTGTGTGTGTGTGTGTGTGTGTGTGTGTGTGTGTGTGTGTGTGTGTGTGTGTGTGTGTGTGTGTGTGTGTTTGCTTGCTATTACAATAAGTTTTCAGTTAAGGGAAAAGATGTCAAAACATAATGTTATTACATTGGTGGATGAGGATACCCAACAGATAGTTTTTCAAAGAATAAACAGTGGAGAACAAGAGACTCAGAAAAAAATGCCAGACAGATAAAAAAGATTATATGGAACAAAATGGATATTTTTGAAATATCTGTTTTGACACAAGTTGTCCCTTACGTTTATGTTCACAACAAATGAACAATTGATATGAAGATTTTAAAAATCTGAAAGATTTAGTTCTGACATGACAGTACCTGAGTTGTCTTTGGACATCCAAGGTATGAAGTATCCTTTCTCCTTCACTTTTGGGTTAATGAAAGAAAATGAGGAGACAGATAGTTTGGCTTAAGGTAAACTCAGATACCACTTTAGGTATAAACGAAAGATTAGTTCTTAAAGAAACCCTCTCCCAGTGGAAAATGAGGTAGGATCGAGTCATTTTAAGAGCTTGCAGCTCAGACACTCTTCTTGTAGAGGTCAGTGCAGTATGTAAACTATTTTCCATGTTAAGACCCTCATGTCAGCAAGGATAGCTGGTCCAAATGGAGCAAGTGTTAGCTTCTGTGACACAAAATTAAGATGCCAATGAGGGGCCACCAGTTTTGTTGGAGCCCCATTATTCAAAACCACTTTCAAAAAAATGTTGACATGAGACTGCATTGAAAGATGTGGATCCATAGGCAGACATACTGAAAGGCTGGTATATGAACGTTAATATAGAAAGGCCATGGGACAGTCACTTACAAAAATATTGTAAAACTAAAGAACAACTACTCCTTAATTGTGCTGGTTATGTTGTTGACATTAACTAGAAATCCTTTTCCATTTGCTAATATATGATTTTTCTAGTAGCTGGTTTTCTTGCCTTCATTAGTACCTGCCCTAGGTCCTCAGTAATTAGGTGCCTAAAAGGAATTAAGATCCTATCATCCAGGCAGCAAGTTGAAGTTGATTGTTGTTGAGGTGTATCAGACACTTCTGTTCTTGGGTGAAAAGATTCTGTCTGTGGTGAAGCTTGTGGTAATTGCCCCTGGCCATTTCTAAAAGAAGAGAGAACCATTGTTAGCTGGGCCAGAAGGTAGTCACCACATTGATCTTGGGGATTCCCTCAGAATCTTCAGACGTACCCTGGATATTAGTGGAAAGGGTGTAAAAGCATACAGGAACATTCCTGTGAAAAGAAATGGAAAGGCATCTGTCTTCCAGGCCTTCTTGCCTGGAGTAGAATTTTGCCAGCTGATTGTTCAGTGATGAGGCAAAGAGGTCTACTTAATGAACTTTGCACAATTAGACCAAATCTTGGAAGACTCCCTGATCTAATTATCATTCATAATTGTCTGCCCTTCTCCTGCTCAGCTTATCAGCCACAAAGTTTTGCCTTGAAAGAATGCAGGATGCCTGTAGTTTGAGACTATGCTATGAAGGTATATCCCAAGCTAACATGGCTTGCCTGCACAGCTGGTGCACCTGGTTCCCCCTTGCTTGCTGATGTACCATATAACTGTGGTATTGTCTGTAACTACGTGAAGAGACCCTGGGGACCAAAGATGATTTTGGGAGTTGAGTGCTTTGATTACAACAAGCATTACTTTTATATTTATCTGTTTGCATCTGTCCTCGGTGTCCCACACACCTTGCCCCACACACCTTGCACTTTTATGCATCCCGAAACTGCTCTCCAAGCAAAGTTCGAGGCATCTGTGGTGACTGCTTCAGAACAGGGAGTGAGAAGGAGAGACTTGGATTTAGGGATATCTGTTTACCCCACCAAGTGATTTCTCTTCTGACATACCCCAATACTGAGGATTGAAAAGACAAAGGATGTCAGTGCTGAGACCAAAGAGACTTCAGATACTACTGTATCTTTCTCATATGGAGACTTTCCAGGGCATCATGAGAATTATAGAAGTCATGAGACCCAAAATCCTGAGGTATTCCCTCACAGAGACTGAAGTCTGAGTGGAAAACCTTAGATATAGATGCAGATATAGATCTATGTTTTCCTGTGGAAGCAGAGCTCTTTAAACTGTAGTGTCTAGATGACATCCCAGAATCACAACCCTGTGAAGAGTCAAAAAAGACTTTTGAATGTTCTCTTGGAATCCCATCTGGTGTAATAGTTCTCTCACCTGAGACAGAGATCCCTGACACTTTCAAAAGGTCTCTGCAAAGATAAGCTTGTCATTTAAGTATCGTAAAATGTGGATATCTTGTAGCCTGCAATGAGCTATAACTGGAGCTAAATTCTTTGTGAACATTCTTGGTGCAGTAGGTAGTCCAAAGGTTAAGGCAGAAAACAGATAATGTGATATAGACACATAAAACCTTAAAAATTATCTGAAATCTGGATGAATAGGTATGTGATGACAAGCATCTTTTAAAGCTAATGCTACCAGGAAACTTGAATGAGGAAAAAGAGGAAATAGGTTCTGAAGTGACATCAATTTGAATATGGGCTCTATCACAAACAGGTTTAGGAAAGAAAGATCTAGAACTGGTCATCTAGAATTTTCTTTCCTTGGTGCTAAAACATCACTGAATAAAACCCCTTCCCACCTGGGAAGGGGGAATTGGTTCTATTACTCCCTGGGATAACGTGATGAAAGACAGGTAGAAATAAAGGAGTCTGCTCTTGAGGCTGAGGAATTACCCAATGGAAAGGAGGAAATTCCTTCCATTGCCATCTGTAAGCTTGATGAATGCTCTTCAGCATCACTGGTGTGAAATTATATATTTCCAAAGAGAAAAGAGGGGATTCAGATTTTCTGGAAGACAGATTGGGATGTCGGGGAGGGGGAAAATTCTTTTAAATAGTCTTTCTGACTTACTGGACTGTCTGTGGTTTTAGGAATTTTCAGAATTCTTCTTGGAACTCCCTTGCCATTTCTTGTTGAATATTTCTTTACTTGGATTTTGTTGAGACTGATTATTTTGTTTCTTACCCAAACTGGATGAAAAGTTACAGAATCCCTTGGAACATTTGGAAATGGAGAGCTGAAAAGTCTTAGAGGTTCCCTCTATCAGCCTACCCCTTTCATCACACTTTTGATCACTTCTGCAGTAGAAAGGGCAAAAGCCTAAATCTCTATCCAAATGAGAATTTATAATCTCATTTTTAACATCATCTGGGTGGTTTTGAGAAAGCAGCCATGCAAAATTCCTCAAAATAGCACCAGTGAACATAACCCTTGAAGAAGCATCAATAGAGTAATGTCCACACTATATACAATGAATGGTGACTTGAATAATAGAATAAATTTAAATTACTTAAAGCAGATTTTTTTCCTCACAAGAAAAAAACTGCAGACATAACATTCCTTATACTTTCAAATTTACTCAGGACACGCCTTAGCATATGAGCCTGAAAATTTAAAACTCCGAAAATCAAAGTCACAGAAGCATATACTCTTTTCCCATACTTGTCTATAATCTTCGCATTCTTATCAGAAATAGTACGATTGGAATTACCCAAGTATTTAGCAGTAGAAGGATTAAATAAAGCTATAGTTGCTTGATCAGGTTTAGAAAGAGTGTATAAATACTTACAAGGCTGAGTAACTTTATACATCCTCTCTGACTTTTTAGAAGTAGCTGTCTGAATGTCCATAAAATTATAGGCAATAACATGCACATCCTGGAAGACAGATAAAACTGGTGGAATGGCTGCAGGCTCTGGAAATGTCTTTTGTACCAGCTCATAGTATTTTCTGATGGACTGAGAAACTTTGGTGTTATCCCACTGACCAACAGTCCATTCTAGAAATAGCTCTGAAGGGCTTGGTGCTCAATCCTGTCTTTTTAGGCAGCTCTGCTTGAGCTGCATAATGTTTTGAATGCATGGAAGGTGCCCTGAAGCTTTGAAAGTTGGCTAACTGTTATACTCTTGGAAGGATATAACCCATATAGCTAAGGCTACTGCAGCACTGATCAATATGATGAACATATAAATGATGAAAATCTCATCCCATTTAACTTTAAAACATGTATGGATACCTGAGAGATAATTCAGCCTAAAACATGTGCCAAACACTAATGTTAAAATACATCCACTAGGTATATTTGCAACCAGCACAGTTAGAACAAGGAATATATTTTTATCAAACACCAAAGATGCCATTCTTACATTATTCTTATAACACTGATGCTGGTGTCAGGTTTCTGGTCCTCATAAATATGTACCATTGGAACCACTTATTCTTTTGGATTCAACAAGGACAGGAGTTTAAAGGGGCTGAAACATTTAAAAGGTTTGCTATGACTTTGTTGTCGCCTCACAGCAAGACGCTGTCCGGTTCGATTCTCAGCTAGAGTATCTTCTGCGTGAAGACATGCATGAATGGGCGTACCTTCGTTGAAGGTTATGCGTCAGGGCTGGTAACTCAGCACGTAAAAATCATACCAATCATTAGCGGACCAGAGTTCCGCTGTGGCGACCGCTAAACGGGAAAAGTTGAAAGACACAACTATGAATTTCTTAAGTTCAACTTGCACAAGGTTGCTTGAGCTGTATTTGTTCAAGTTCTTGTTTCCTCAGCAATTGTTGGTTTGCTTGTTATACTGATGTACAAAAGTTCAAACACAGACAGTTAAATCTTCTGTGGAGTCAAAGGGTCTTTCTCCATGCTGGTGCATTCATTGAATCAGAATATATGTGCAAGGGGGAGTGGTGGGCTTCTAGAGACTGAGGGGGTAATGCCTCGTGAGAATGATTGTAGTGTTGTCATGCTTCCACAAATTTCTGGCCACTTTGTGTACATATATTTATAGCTTTTATGAATTGAGGTAATGGGATTCATGCAGAAATGTACAAGCTATTGTAATTACATTGTACCTTTAGATGTAACACAGAAAATCAAATTTATAGGCACTTAAAGGGAGCATAGGGCTATTTGAAACAACTTTACAAAAGGAAGAGTCAGAACTAGACAAGAAATTAAAATGTGTAGCCTTTGACAGCAAAACTCAACCAATCAATCAATAAATATATACATACATACATTAATGTGCAGCCCGTAACAGCAAAAACAATCAATTAATCAATAAATAAATACATATACACATACATACATTTTATCTCATGTATCCAAAACATTGTCCATTTATGAATATAAATATCAACAGTGGTATAAAGCAGAATGAATAAACAGTTAATGGCTCCCTGTCTGACAAAGTGGAAGAGACAAAAACAAGTGATTCAAAAATGAAAAAAAAATGGATGAAACAGACATAGAACAAAATGCATATAGTATACTAAAACATGCAGACCGACTAACCAGTCTTTGAGTTCTGATGCAGCACTAAGTCAGTTTGAAAGCACTGTCTCCAAGAGTGGTTACAAACCAGGATGAGACACTTCAGCAAGAACTGAAATACTGCTTACAAATGAGCAACTGAATACACCAGAATGGATATTTGTGCCATGTAAAATCCCAAAATGACTATCATTATTTTATTGTTAAACTTTACATAAAAAATGCAAGCTCTGGTAGCATAGAGGGATAAAGTCATATGGCCTACAGAACCCAAGTTTTAATAGTGGCTCAGAAGCCTGACAAAGCTGACAGAGGAGGAGGGGTATGCCCACCATGGGGGGGGGGTGTATGAAACCAGCCATGCACTTTTACAGCCTTTCAGTGCATGGGGTAGCAGTGTAGATTATATGTGGCCTGTGGACAATTGTTTCATTCACAGAGTGACTACATGGTGGTGGCCTTCAGTGTGGGCATGTAGAAAACCTTCATGTAGCCTTAAGGCATTACAGATACCCTTATTGCCAGGATACTCATGACGTCATAAAGCATCATCATGGCTACCCTCATTATTTCTCCTTCTGGACCATTTAACCCTCATTCCAGATGAAATTCCTGAGTAAGGGAATGAACAATTATGTCTCTTTAAGGAGGTGTGATGGTAAGCAGAAGAGTACAATTTACACAGAAAACAAATTATACTAGAAAGCTTAATCTGAGATTACTGCTGCATGATACAGCCCTTACAGAACACCTTTCCATGCCTCATTTGAAGAATCATAGGAAACAGAAGGCCATTTAACCACAGGCCACTCATACCTTGCTAATAACCACAAACTGGCCCTACCATCCTTTTCAAGGCGGGAGAGGCGTGTAGGTCCCAAACTGTATTTTAGGGTACCTTCCATTTGTCTAAGCTATATTTGAAGGCCGACATGGAGTCACATTGCTTGACATGTAAGGTGTGTCTATTCTACAACAAGGGGAAATGTAAAGTAATGAACCTATCTGATCATTTAGTTTGGTTTATTACCTGATGTAAATTTAGATATCTTGTTGCAGTATTAGCTACACTATTTGATATAAGACGAAAGAGGCAGCCCCGGTCTCTGAGAGCACAGAAAGCCTAGCACAAAACCTATATGACACAGACTACAAGGACAGTCTTTGAAATGTTTGCAGCTGGATGTATTAATAAAGAAATATTTATGATTTTTCCACATAGATAAATTTAAAATATGAGTATTCTCTGGAATTCTCAAGGTACACACAATTGGCCAAATATGTCTAGTAGGCGTCCCAAAATGGAACCACTTGCACTATTTGTAGATAGCAAAATTAATATAGTGGCACAAAACTCAAATTTGAACAGTTCTTGGCATTTTCTTTTCTTATTGGACAAGTTAAGACAGTAATCAAAATGAAAATATATTACTGGCCACCAAAAACAATTAAGTTTTATACTCCTGCATTCCACAAGCAATAGTGCTTGATTCAATCAGAGAAATTTTCACAGAAGTGACAAACTGAAATATCAGGGAGATGAACCTTATATGACCTTTATTGAATATCATCTTAAGAAATCATGTTAAGAAATAATTTATTTTTGTTTCACAATAAGTTACTCAACAGGTCAGTCATGTGGCAGTGGGGGAAGCTGCAGCTTCCTCTTTTGCAAACTTAGTTCTGGCAAATTGGGAAAGCACATTTATTTACCAAATAAACCTGTTGTTAAGGTTATTTTTCTTTCTAGAAGTGTACACTAGTGACATTTTTTATTTTGAGGAAGGGCACAGAATTAGTGTTCCAATGATTTCAAGACATTTTAAACATGAAAGCTATTTAAAGATCAAAGCACAGTCCTCCACTGTGAGCATTCCTATTTTAGACATTGTGACCAAGCTGGGCAAATGTTTTAAGGTTTTCAGTACCAGCATTTGTTGAAAGCACACTAGTGTGCATTCTTCTTGATAACTTAACAACTGCCAAATTACATTAAAATGACAGCGTAAAAGGACAGTTTATCATGGTTTCCTACATTACTGCAAAGGAATAAGGAATTTATTGAGGAATGTCAACAATTATCTGAAATGTTTGTTAACAGGACCTGCATAAGCTACACTAAAATTAATAGTTAGGTATTTCATAGAACACAGACATATATGATATGAATCAGCAATGCATTCAGATTTCATACAGTCTGATGCTAGCAAAATATTACTTATACTAGTGCCATGGACATCCCTTCAGTTTGGATGTTGTGGCCATAAAAGCAGTCATTAACAGCAACTAGGCTTGTGCTTGGGGACAGTTCAGATTATTGGATGTTCTTGGGACATGCTCAAAATGTTTGAACATAAAAAATTCCCAAATTTAAAGAACATTTTTGAACAAAAAGTAACCTAAATGGTACCAGAAAAAATGTGGCAATGATTTATTTTTTTCTTATAAATTTTCCAAATATATTGGCAGAGATCCATATTTATGTTTCTTGGATAATGAATATATCCTGAGATTTAGAAAGGCTTAATCTGATGTGGAAGCCTCATCTTGGAAGGTTTCTCAGTAATGATGAGCCTTTCAGATTCTTATATTAGTTTCCTCCTATGTTTTTTCTGTTATGTGAGCCTTAGTGCAGAGATTAGTCTCGTGTAAGGCAATATGATAATGCAATAATTGCAAGTAGTTGCTAATGCTAATTAAAAATTTAGTATGCCCCAGAAATTTCCACATCTCAGTGTTTCAGAGAATTACTTGGCTGAGTAAAATTTTACTCTGGGGGGAAAACTGCTGTTAAAAGACATTAGTCGCCCATTCAGTCCTAAGGGAGTACTCAAAATGCATTTACACTCAGTAGAGTCATGGGGGTATGTGAGTGCATGCCTGTAGCAGCATGAATCAGTCTAAATAAATGCATGTGTGTATGTATATATATGTATGTTTGCATGTGCGTGTGCATGTGTTTGTTTGTGTATGTTCATGTCTTTCTATGTGTGTGAGTGAGTGAGAGGGCTTGTTTGTGGATGAGTAGATGAGTGTGTGTGTGTGTGTGTGTGTGTGTGTGTGTGTGTGTGTGTGTGTGTGTGTGTGTGTGTGTGTGTGTGTGTGTGTGTGTGTGTGTGTGTGTGTGTGTGTGCGTGTGTGTGTGTGTGTGTTTGTATGAGTGATGGCATGGTGTCCAATTCAGAAACATGGTAATGAGAAAGTAGTGAAGTGGGGGGCGTGGCCAAGGATGAACACTGGATAGCAGCAGATTTCTTCAGCTCCACCAATTTCATTACATTGACAGGAATTAATTACTTAAAAAATTAATTTTTGAAGTAATTTTCTTTCTAAATATGTTTGTTTTATATAGTTCTTGAACTATATCTAAAAAAGAAAGGAAATCTTAATAATATTCCTGTCAGAAATTACTTTGGAAATTTTCCTGTCAGTTTATCAGTCTGAAATGAGTTCCAGTAAGACAAATTCTCAAGACTCCAGCATCAAGAAAGAACTTCAGTCTCTGATAATTATAGTCCAGCAACTTACTGCTAAGATGGATAAAATGGATACTAAAATAGACACTTTCATAGAAAAAACTACAAAACAAATAGACTTGTTACATATGGACCTGCAACAACAGAAGATCCAGATGACAGGCATAGAAGAAGCTGTGAATGACATGGAAAATAGAATACAAGAAGAGGAAATCAACATTGAGTTTCTGCTGAAACAAAATACACATTTACAAACAAAGCTGGATGACCTGGAAAATAGATCTAGGCGCAATAATATTGGGATTTTTGGACTGCCAGAAAATATTGAAGGTAACAATATTACTTCTTTTTTAACAACATGGCTCCCTAAAACTTTAGATTTACCAGAAGTACTCTCTTTTGGTATTGAAAGAGCACATAGATCTATAGCTAATACTAACTCTAACAAAAACTATCCTAGATCAGTTATAATTAGATTTCTATCATCTTTTGATAAAGAGATGGTTCTTAAATCTGCTTGGGCTAAAGCTCCTGTTAAGATTAATGAAACAACTGTGCGTTTTGACAATGACTATTCTTCCATGGTATTAGCAAAAAGAAAAGTTTTT
>NC_056741.1:1958970796-1958988296 GCF_019279795.1 Protopterus annectens | reverse complement strand
TACATCAGCAGGATCTAATTCTTCTATACAGTCTCTATTTGATAACATGATGAATTTTAAAAGTATTTCTGGTTTAATATTCAATGAAGAAAAAATAAAATACTACCTATATATACACGAAAAAATATTCTCATTAGTGATTTTACTAAATATGTACCCAATTCAGGTCAGATAACTTATTTAGGTATAATACTATCTAAAGATATTAAATATATTATATATAATAATTATAATACCTGTTTTCTTAATAAGCGAGAATTTTTTAATACCTGGAGTAATATGTTTTTACTATGGAGGAGAGACTTACAATTATTAAAATGATAATATTCCCCAAGATTTTATACTTAATACAATCAATAATACTTCCACCTACAAAAATAATTATCAAGAAACTGAACACACTAATGTTAAATTTCTTATGGGCACCTAATAGACCTAGGATTGCATTAAAGAAACATACTAATAGCTGGTCTCAAGGGGTATTTCTTTTCCAGACTTTAATTTATATACTATCTCTTCTATTGTAAAAGTTATTACTTTATTAATAGATCAGTCATATGTCACAAAATGGAAAGATTATTGGGAGCTAATTAGTATACACTTCATGAAAATCTCCTTAACACATAAAAATATGATTGTAAATAACTCCATGTTATGGTTACTAAAGGAATTTTGTACTTCACCTACTACACCTAAACATATGGTTTGTTACCCATTAAATATTATTATTAGTTATCGTAACTTTATATTCATGCACCCTAAGTATAGGGAATGGAATTTTATTGTATTTCCTATAATGTATACTCAGGGTATGCTTTTGTCATCTACTTCTGAAGGAACTCATTTAGCTATAGATAATGATCTAAAGTACTGGTATCAGTTGATATCTGATAATAAAGTTAAAAATCTAGATTTCTTAAAACAAGAATTTGATCTAAGAGAAACTTGCTGGTTAGAGGTTCAGACCTTTAGACAACATCTCATTAATAAAATAGATTTAATGTCTATAACTGTTAAAGAATCTATTCCAACACTGATTGATTACTTGATATTAAATTTACAACATAAAGTTTCTGGTAAAGGTAAACTTTCATACATACATAAAGTTATCAGACAAGAAACTTGTTACAGTGTAGATTCATACTGGAATTATTTCACTTCTATTAATGGGGACCCACCAAATCAACAAGATAAACAATATATATTGGAATCTGCTTATAGAACTACATCTTCCATTGTCTGGAGACTTTATACATGGAAATTTTTACATAGATCTTTTTATACACCTTTGATGATGAATAAAATAAATAATAAAGATAATCTATGTAAGAGATGTAATGTAGAAATGAATGCTGACTGGGCTCATATGTTTTATGACTGTATAAAATTGAAAGAATACTGGAAGTCAATTAATGAATTTTTGCAGGCTCTTTTTACAGATAATTTCATTATTTCTAAATCTCTTATATTATTCAACACACCTGTACCTCAAAGTGTTAAAAGGTTAAGCTTCCCTTGTTATGGTCTATTCTAGCAGTGGCTAGGAAAATAATAACTAGAAATTGGATTTCAGATACACCTCCTTCGTTCAATGAATTTAAAAATGTTATGAATATAGTGTGCCATATGGAAATAAACACAATTAGGACTAGAACAAACAGAAAAACATCTTATTTTATTGTATGGGATAATTTACAAAATTTGTTAAAAAATTTTAATTTCAATAGCATGGTATTTTAGTTTAATTAATTGATCTGATTGTAGTGGATGTCTTTGTAAATACTTTAGTTGTTTTGTTGAATATTATAATAATACCTATTTTTAATTACTTGTATAAAATTGTTATGATATTTCTCTTATATGTTAAAACAATAAACCTGTTTTGAAAAAAAAAGAAAGTAGTGAAGTGTTTCTCATTGCAACTTTATTTTGCCTGTCAACCAGAATTTTTCTCCCTAGCACTAATTGACCAACTTCCCCCGGGCAACTAGAATGGGCAGAGAGAAATTCTTTGAATCCAAGGAATGGTGTTAGATGGCACTTCAGTTGTAACATGTAAGGCATAGTATATGTGGCAAGATATGATTGCTGTGACAGCTACTACATGGGGAAGAGAGTACAGAGGCTGCCATAGTGTAACTATGAGCATGATTTTTGAAATAAAAACAGCAGTGATGCCCCATTTATGTACACTACAATATGTCCAGGGTATAAAACATATATTTTTTGTTATAAATGTTGCGAGATGTGAGGACCTGAAATCATTATTGGAATTTAGAGATGTATGTTGGCAACAAGATATCAGTCTTAAAAATGCCTTGAATTCTATAGAGCATAATTTTGTGTGTGGTCTATGTTGTTTTAAAAGCTAGTTATGTATATGTTTAGATGTTTTATTGCTTATCTTTAAAGTGTACGTGAAGCTCAGTCATCAGTTTGTTTTTCTATTATTTTGACTTCACTCAATTGGCAAGTGTTAAAGGATAATTTTACTGTTTTCATATTTAAGAGTGAGGTGCTGCATTTAATGTTATCCTTAAAAAGTGTTGAATTTTCAGTAAAAGAAAACACTTCATCATTCTTCTAAAAGAAGCTTGCGTGTTCCTCTGTATGGCTTTTCTATTGCTTTTCATTTTTTTTTTACTCAACATTCCTTAATTTTCTTAGGGCCAGTGTATGCAATTTCATCTTTTCTACATCAGTTATGTTTTTTAATTAACATTTTTTGTTTTTTTAGCAGTTTTTGGGGTTAAATAGTGGTTAGATTATTTACAGGGGCTTAAGAGTAGTTTCCAGATGGGGGGGAATGAGAGTTGACATTCCTTCGTATTCCTGGTTGCAGTATGTGCAAGTTCACCCCCCCCCCCTCGTGGTTCTGTTGTTACTATTTACTGATATTTGTTAAGTATTTGTGGTTTATTACTGGTTGAGTTAATCAGTGAGCATTATTAGAGTTAGGTATCAGGATTTTTTTTTTTAAATTTCATTCCTTTTTTTTCAATGTACAGTATGTAACTTCAACATTTTTTCTCAGTTTTGATTTTACATGGTGATTCAATTGCCTAACAACAGTCCGAGAGTTAATTAATGATTGGAATCATTAAAGGGGTTTAGAATGTGATGGATGAGAGGCTTTGTTGAGTTGTCATTTCTTAGTTTTCAACAACATTACAAAACTGACTTTTACTTTCAGTTTTTTAAAATGTATTTTGAATTCTGTAAACTGTGCACTTTATTTTTTAAGGTTCAGTTTTGTCTTATAAGCAGTTTTTCGAACTTGGCTAGGTTACATATAATTTCTCTTATGTATTTTGTCTGTGTCATTGAAATGTCTATTGCTGCGGAATTCCCTTGTGAAATAATAGTGAAGCAATTATGCTTGAGTTGGGTGTATTTCAGGCCGGAGGTAAGATTTTATGGTAGGATGTAGGGCTGTTTGAAAAGCTGCAAGTTATAATAACATGACATAAGATGCTTTTGGCACTTGGTGTTGGCTATACAAATAAGTATGTTGCTGTAATAAAAAGTAGAAAGGAAACAGGATGCCAGAACATATCTTAAATCTTTTATGCAATCAACCTAATATTTGCTCTTCTGCGGGAAACTCTACAGTATGAAAATCAGCTTTTATATATACACACATAAGTATGCTCCCTAAGCTTCATACGTTGTATGAATATCAGATTAAAGTTATGCATGGATGTTAGTGGATTCCTTGGTATACCAAGTGAATAGTTACAGTTAAGAAGATAGCTGGTTTGTGGCATTGATATTGCTGATTCCTTATATAAGTTTCTGGCTTTCCAGTTTGTGCAAACTCACATTGTCTGTTTTGAATGTTTCTTTATGGTTGATTCTTGATATGTGGATTTTGGCTGACAAAATCATTGTGTTTGTACTGAACTTCCAAGACAGTGTGGGTTTTGTAAGCTTCTGTTATCAAAAGCTTAGGTGTTGCAAAATGCTGGAAAGGTTTGCAAATGTCATGAGGTCAGAGAGTTAATACCTTGAGTCTTCATGCCTCCAGGATGTTGAGGTTCCAAGAGCTGAAAGCTGGTTAGAGGACGCAGCTTCTAGATTGCTTTTCTTACTCCCCTAGTGAGGTCCTTATAATTCTGTCACTTTGCATATGAGTAGATCATCAGAGTTTTGAAGTGTATCAGTTTGACCCCTTTTTTGTCTAAAGTATAATCATTCTGACAAGTGTATATAATCCCTATTGTTTTGATTGGTTTGAATTTACCTGCAGTCAGAGATATTGCATTTGTTTCTGTTTTTACATAAGTTACTATATGGTTTGTTTTGCAATTAAAATAAATAACTGAATCAGAACTGAAAGCCCACAAACCAGAAAATGTGACATAGAAATTCTAAACATCTTAGTGATTGCTGACTCAGCTGTGCATAAAACAGAAATATATATATCTCAACAGACTTTGTAAGGAGTTTATGATTGCTAATCCTGTCTAGATTCAAAGTTAATGGCATCTCAGCTTAATGCACATACTAAAGTGAAAAATCATTATAGGTCTTTTTTTTAACAAGGAACAGGACATTATGCAATTGTCAAACATTGTAACAACTTGGCAAAATAATTCTGCTTAGTGAAATATTCCTATAACTTCCTGTAGCACCTGCATGCCCAGACAAAATACTGGCATTCAGTTCTTGACTAAGGATGTTATTAGAGACAGGAGATGCATTGCTTTTCAGCCCAAGCTAAAATATGCAGTCTTCTAAAATGCCTTACTGTATCTGAAGAAGTACGCATAATACACCGGAACTCTTTTGTCCCCATTTTTGATCTCTTTAAATTCAAAAGACTATAAAAAAAAACAAAAAAAAACCCCCAAAAGCATGCAGTTGAACTAATAGGTTCACAGGTTCATAGGTTCATACTAGGCTATCTGCCCTAGGGCATTTAAAAGCCTAGCCAGAGTGTGTGTGGCTTTTACCGCCCCTTAGGATGAGAATACTATACCCATTAGTTTGCTGTGCCTCTGTCCAGCAGTGATACAGAGATGATTCCCGGGGTAAACCTACGATCTCCCATCCACTCGTCAAGATTTCTCTTGAACAGAGTCAGTGAGGGGCTCTGCCTCACATGGACTGGGATTCTGTTCCATCGTGTAGGGAGTCTCTGGGTGATGAATCTGTCCCTCCAGCACATCCTATTTATATCCGTGTTGAGGTTTAAGTCTCTTGCTCTCGTGGCTCTGGTGGATTTGGATTTTTTCAGGTGAAGCATGTCCATTAATTCCGGGTTGGACATGGCCTTGTATGTCAGGCACAGATGACCTCTGAGCAGATGGTATGCGACTGAATAGAGCTGGAGTTTCTTCAGTCGGGCATCGTATGACATATGTTTGAGCCCCTTTATCCTTTTGGTGAGGAACTTTTGGGGTCTTTCTAACTGCTGCAGGTGTCAGGTAAGGTACATTCCGAATGGGGCATTGTACTCAATCATTGGTCTGATAAGTGAAGAGTACAGGGGTACAATGACCTCTCCTGATCTGGATGTGAATCCCTTCATGATCAGGTGGGCAATGTAGAAGGTCTTCCTAACCACTTTGACAATGTGAGTGTCAAAAGAGAGGTTACTGTCAACTTGGGTCCCCAGGTCCCTGATAACTTCTTCCGTGTTTAATGGATTACCACCTATGTGGTAATTAAGGGTTATCTTGTTTTTCCCAAAGGGTATGACTATACATTGTTTGGCATTTAGCTTAAGGCCATGGCTCTGGCACCAGTTATCCATTTCTATGAGACCTTTCTGGAGGATGTCTGTGTCTGATGGAGTGTCAATTATGGTGCCCAGTTTGCAGTCATCTGCAAATTTTGTCAGCCACAATCCCCCTATGTTTGCCTGCACTTCAGAAAAATAAATGCCGAACAAGAGGGGGCCCAGGACTGAGCCCTGTGGGACACCGCTCGTGACTGGCTTAGAGTCTGACATGGCACCAGCAACTCTAACGCTGTGTGTTCTGTCCTTGAGCCAGTTTGCAACCCATCTTGTGACATATGGCTTTACATCTAAGCTGGTGAGCTTTTCTATGATGCCCGAGTGGGGTATTGTGTCGAACGCTTTTGCTAGGTCAAGGTAGGCTGTGTGAACTGCCTTACCCTCATCAATGGCCTTAGTGACTGTTTCCAAAAAGTCGACAAAGTTCAAGAGGCAGGATCTGCCCTTGACAAAGCCAAATTGGGTAGGATCCAGTCTGTAGGTCCCCAATGTCTTTATTTATGAGTTCCATTATGATCCTCTCCATAGCTTAGCAGACAAGGCTCATCAAGCTTATGGGGCGGTAATTTCCAGGGTCCGTAGAAGCCCCGCCTTTGTGGAGTGGGACCACAGTTGCCGTACACCATTCTTTGGGTACGTATCCTGTAGTAAGGCTAAGATTAAACAGCAGCCTTATGTGTGGGTTTAGTTCCTCATTGAGTTCATGTAGCACACAGCCGGGGACACCGTCCGGTCCCATTGATGCTGTGTTTTTTGCTTTAGAGAGAGCAGCTCTCACCTGGGCATCTGAGATGTTTGGGAGGCTAGACTCTGCTGGGATAGATATTTCTCCTTTTGTGGGGGAGGGAGGAGAGAAATTTGCACTGAACCTGTCTGCCAGTATGTTGGCAATGTCTGTGGGTTCAGTGATTTTTTTATCATTTTGGACTAATTCTGAGCATATCTGGGAGTTTCCACCCAGGTTTCTAACATAGCTAAAGAAGGCTTTGTGATTGTCTTTTGTGTCATTAGCGATTTTTCTCTCAAAGTTGGCCTTGGATGATTTTATGAGTGATCGTAGTTTTTTGCTAGTATTGATCAGAGATGCCTTCCCATTTAGGGATTTTGCTCTGTCATGTAGTAGCTTTCTCCTCTTGTTGTAGAGTTTGTTTATGGCTGGAGTCCACCAGACCAGGCACCTGCCTTTGGTGGAAAGGGTCTTGATTTTATTAGGGATTGCTTGATCCATACATTCCTGGAGGTGCTCGTAGAAGGCATTTATAAGGGTTTCAGCAGCGTGGGTTGTGGTTTCCACTGGCTCGGGGGCCTTGAAGGATACCACTCCAGTCTTAAGAAGTGTGAAGTTTGCTTTTGAGAAGTTCTTCACTGTGGTCTTTTTTGCTGGGGGTGGGGGCGGGATGTGGATCTCCAGTGAGATTAATTTATGGTCTGATCTCACCAATGAGGGATATACTTCCGGTGTGGAGCATTTTGTCCCCATGTTTGTGATGATCAGGTCTAGTATATTTTCTCCTCTTGTGGGAATGGTGACTAGTTGTTCCATAGCATTTGAGTTTATGAACTCAAGGAACCTTTGGGCTAGGGTGTTGGGCCTTGAGTAATGTTCCCAGTCTATGTTTGGGTAGTTGAAGTCACCCAATATGATGGTGTTTGGAGAGACATTCATACTCTCCAGTGTCTTCAGGAAGGCTGTGTGGGTTTCCTGAGTTTGAGAAGGTGGTCTGTAGCATGTTACAAACTGTAGGGCAGTTTTACCTATGGTTAATTGCACTTGGATGGTCTCCGATGCTTCGTGCATTGCCACTAACCTGGAGGTGTGGGTATCCTTTATGAATATGGATACTCCCCCTCCTTTTGTGGTTCGGTCCAGATTTTGGGGCCGGAACGCATGATATGAGGTATAACCTGATAGTGCTGGGGTGCTCACAGGAGCCTTGAACCAGGTTTCAGTCACAGCATAGACATCGGTGTTCTCCATACTGAGGAGGGCTTCGAGGGTGTGCATCTTGAGGTTTAGACTTCTGGCATTGAGCAGTATTACCCTTAGTTTTTCTCCATTTTTGTTTTCTAGTGCGGTAGGTTTATCATTTGAGCCTTGCCTAAAAAAGGCACTATGGGGGTGGCAAGAGCCTTTGCCAATATCCGGAAGCCCAGTGGTGACAGGTGCAAGCCGTCCCTTGCGAAGCAGCGTGGCTTGTCAAGCATGTCATCCCAGGCAGACAGACATTGGATCCCCTTAGAATGACACCAGTAATTAAGCCAATTATTAAAGCTGATCATTTCTGGCATTGAGCAGTATTACCCTTAGTTTTTCTCCATTTTTGTTTTCTAGGGCGGTAGGTTTATCATTTGAGCCTTGCCTAAAAAAGGCACTATGGGGGTGGCAAGAGCCTTTGCCAATATCCGGAAGCCCAGGGGTGACAGGTGCAAGCCGTCTCATGAAGCAGCGTGGCTTGTCAAGCATGTCATCCCAGGCAGACAGACATTGGATCCCCTTAGAATGACACCAGTAATTAAGCCAATTATTAAAGCTGATCATTTTGTCTCTGTATTGTGGAATCATTCTTGGTGAGGGTAGGATACTGCTCAGGGTCAGGGTCATACCGGCCTGGGCTACATAATCTGAGAGCTCCTCTATGTCTCTTTTCATGTAGTCTAGGGAGGTACGTCTCAGGTCGTTCACACCGGCATGGACAATGACTGAGTCATACTTGTACTTGCTGTGGAGTGACCAGAGTGCTTGTGTTATGTGGCGGATTCTAGCGCCTGACAGGCAGCTTACTGTGATCTTTTCCTTTTTCAGTCTGGTGAGTGGGATGTCAGTGTGTCTGACTATGGAGTCACCTATAAAAAGTGTGTCTGGCATTGTGTTTGGCCTTAAGGGCTGTGACTGTTTAGCACACTGACTTTAATCAGAGGCAAAGGTAGCTTTGCTAAGTGCCAGGATGGCAGAATTCTTGACATGGCAAGTATATATATGCTTTTGTGTGGTTTGACAATGTTAGCATGTCTACCAATACTAAAGCCTTGTTTAAAAAAATCCAAAACACATATTACACGTTCTACAGTATACTTTCATTCATCATTGTAGCTCCAATGGGATTGCTGGTGATGTTTTAGTATTTGCAAAACCACAGCTAAAAACCCGAAACCAAGGAAACAGCTTAAGAGAAACAATCACTTATAAAGTAAGAAATAACAGTGGAATTGGATATGACTTTATTTAAAGCTACAACTCACTATCTGCATCCCCCACAGAGCAAGAGATTTTTATGAATAAACATAGGATGTAAAAATTTTGTGACGTCTTTATATTAGTAGGACTATCCTGTGATGGTCACTGCTCCTCCTTAATCTCTGCTCATGTTCAGTATAACTTTTGGACAGGAGGAATACCATGCTGGACTTGCAAGCAGAAAGTACAGCAAAGTAGAATAAAGACTCCCCCTTATTCATTAGTATAGGAACAGCAGGGTTGATAAACTTATTTTAAGCCTACTTAAACATACTAACTATACAAGTAACACCATGTTACCTACAAGAGAAAGGTATCCCGTGTACCTGGCAGATGCTGAGAAGAGCACTCTGAAAACATCAAATATTGAATCAATACTGGTTAATGAACTTTATTTGCAACATGACTTAGAACCACGGGTCCATTCCTGTCATGGTAGTTTATACCCTAAACTTTTAGGGTTGTTAGTAGTGATCAGGGGGCAGTGAGGAAATGTGAAACCCATGGGATGGCATCATTAATACTGACACAGACTCTTTAACTGAATCCTAACGTCTCTTTAGCAAGCTGGATGATTTGACATGAATTGGTATGCAACAGCATCATGAGGGATCCATAGACACCTGCACAGCAATGTACCCATCAGTTGCTTATCTACTTCACCTTTCAGTTACTGCCCTTGGCTTAGGTTTCCATCAGAGTCCACAGCCTTTAGCATTCCTGTAGGAGGTCCTCATAACTTTCTGTCCTCAGTCATCAACACTTCCAGCACTGCAGTTATTAAACAAAACTTCTTCTTTTTGGTCACAGTCAGGTCTTCACGTTTCTATACCACAGAGCCATCAACATGTAGAAAAGTAATGTAAATCCAGACTGTTTGAGAGATTTTAACTAGCCAAACACAGACTGGACAATCTACTCAGCATCACATAACACATTAGTATTATTTGGCTAGGTTAAACAAGTGCGCAACATGGAACAAATATTAGAAAATCAAAGTAAGTATTGCAAGAACTTTGGTATTATAAGGAAAAAACTCCGATCTTTCTGCTTCCCACCCATGGTAATGCCCTCTATAATTAACAGATTAAAACAATGGTCTCGTCATCTCTAAGAGTAAATAAATAAAATATTCTTTCGAGACCTTATAGACTGGAGTGCTATCCTCAGAGAACAAAATGCATTTACAAAGGATTCTACTGTTGAGTTGTATAATATTCTTAACTTCTGAATTTATGAAAACATTGTTAATATATGCAAATTTAAGAAACAATATTGGTTGAATCATACAATTAGTATGATATACAGGAAAAAAAGAGGTACTAATTAGCTCTGAAAAACAATTTATTCATAAACAAGTCTAGATTAAAGAAACTAAAAGAATCAATTACCTTGCATTGGCAAATTTTACAGGTCTAGAGATTCCAAGATGGCCACCGACTAGTCTAGTCCTTACTCTCTGAGCTCCTCACAGCTATTTAACTTTTGGTTTTTTTTACAACTTTACATCAACCTTTTTCCTCAAATTTTTATACTAAAAGATTTTATAAATCTTTTTCTACGCATTTGGATTATTTTTTCTTCTGGAATTATTATCCTGGGATTTATTTTACCTCAGAACATTCTTGGTTTCTCTGCTGCTGGGACTCCTACTGCTCCAGTCTGTTCCTGGTTCCTGGTATCCTGTTAACTGCATTCCATTTCTGGGCATGGCTACAAAATCTGACTCCATGGAGACTCAGCCTACAAAGGCCAAATATACTTCAATGCTCTCTCCTGAAAAGATTCAGGTTCAAAAGACTGAAATCATCTAGACAACCTACAGAAACTTTTAATGTAAGTAATAAAGATTTAAATGGCTCAAATTTCCTTTTAGAAGAACTAAAAATAACATTAAAACCAATCCAAAGTGCTATACAAAACTTTTCAGAACAGTTTGCAGACTTTAGTAAATCTTTAAAGCAAATAAACGATAGTATTGTTACTATTGAAAATAAAATCTTAGCTTTGGAGGTTAAAACAGACTTATTGGAAAGTGACTTTAAATCTAGAGATAAAACTGTTTCAGATTTACAAGCTAAAATATTGGATCTGGAAGCCAGGAGTCAAGAAATAACATCATTATTCGTGGTTTACCTGAATCTTATGACAATAAAAACTTGTTATCTGTGACTAAAAATATCTTTGAAACACTGTTAAATTGTGAAGCTTCTTCAAAATCTATAATTGTAGAGAGAGCACACAGAGCACTGCGTACAAAGCAAGATTCTTCCACACCAAGGTTAATTTATACTAAGTTACTAAACTTTCAAGACACTTTCCAGATCCTAGAAACTGCAAAAACAAAGAAACAATTCATATGGAAGTCTCACAAACTATCATTTTCCCAAGATCTTCCTGCACAGATCAAATTAAATAGACAAAAACTAGCCCCTATTGTGCTGACTTGATAAAAGAGGGATTAGATTTCGAATGGCATATCCTAATACCTTGTCTTTCACAGCTAATGACAAAAGATTTGTATGTTCAGATCCTAAAGATGCAAAATACATTTTTCTTAAAACATTTAAACGCTTCCTGACACTGTATCTTAATATTCTACTGTTAAAGAACTACAATAAGGTTTGATCTTTTCTTTTCTTTAATCTGACAGTATTTGTGTTACATGATTTGTAATTCTGGTGTGACATAATTATATTACCTTAAGAACTTGTCATGTAATTTACACATGATGGATTTGGTGTGACAGTGTGCAGTGACAGGATATATGCTTGTTAGATTTGTGTGGATTAATAGAAGCATTTAAATTCCTGTATTTACTTTTTTCTCTTTCTCTCACATATGCTTGCTGTGTAAATAGATAATATGTTAATTGTAATACAAGCTTTGGAGTTACAGCCTTCTGTGTAAGCTAAATGATTTTTGGAGGGAAAAACATTCCATCTCAACATTCTAGCAAGAAAATCTTCCCCTCAGAGTTCCAGCTGATGCTCTGCATGAACATGCGCACACTACAGTCTCTCTGAGATGGATGGTGATGTCATCATTTGTGAGGAAAGAAGGACAGTTTCAAATACACAAGTCTGCTTGTTTTCAACAAGTATTCAATATCACTAACTTTTTAATAGATCTGACTATTATTTAAAGTGTTTTCACTTCATAAATGAAGGTTGCTTTTTAAATTTAAACAGATTCATGTCACATAATATATTCAGTGACTTTTAGTGTGTCTGCATGACTTCAAAGCAAGCTGCTACTTTCATAAAGCAGAGTGAAAATGTTTCTGGAAACAAATGAACAGGTTAGTTTTATATATTAAATTCTAAAGGATGTGTAAAGAAATGAACATATTTTCCTATTCAGAATATTTTTTCATACAATATTTTATATTATACTGAAGTGTTTAATTTGACAAATGTTACAAAGTATACCTGTTCATATGAAAGTTTCATGTTCTTTCTATTCTCTGCTCTCTCTCTTCTCAGAGGCTGGATGTGATATTTATGATTAGTAGTTTATGTTTAAGAAAGCCTTTACTTATTTGAAAGGTTTGAAATAACTATCTTTAATATGATTAGCTGAATCTACATGTATATATTTAAGCCCTTAGATTTACTGCATATAGCTTGCTTGTTTCTGTTTTAATTAGATGTTCAAAATGTTTACTTTAAAAGCCTTGTCTTTTCATGCTGTTTTGCTATGTTACATCTATAGCTTAGAAGAATAGTATGGCTACATAACCTAACAGAGTCATTAGTAAAATATTCAAAAAGTAGATTTAAAATTATATGTATGCACATTGTTGTACATTCAGTCCAATATATATGATGCTGTTTAAGTTACTATTTAATAATATAATTATACTTTATTCATGTATATTAACTAGTGTTAAAACCTTACAGCTTATAATATTTCATTTTGAATAGTTCCTGTACTATTATTATCTAGTTAATAGATGCATCTCCAGACTGAATTGTTTTTCATTTTGAGATATGGTTGCTTGGTAGTTGTTTTTGCTTTATTTGAACTATAACTAAATACTCATTCTACAGGTATTAGTGCTTTTATCATACTAATGGTCATGTTGATTAATGAAATTATCACTAAAGTACTAAAGAAGGTTCAGTAGATAGTGCATGACTATTATCTTTAGTTCAGTAATGCTATGCTTATTTACTTATATTATAATGTTACCAGTTGGTTTTGTTATACTTATATATGTTATCTTACATATCTTTCAGTTTTAATTGTATTACTTCTTATGATAGAGTGTTCTAGTTAAGCAGAGTGTGATTTATTTATTATTTACTTGTTTCTCTTTCTCTTGAAATACTTGAGGAAATACATTTAATCACTATAAATTTCAATTTAAGGATAGGCGCTTTAGATTAGTATTAGAAGTAGGGATTAAGCATGTTGGACGTCTTGAAATTAGTTAATTTTGTATATATTTTTAGTAGTATTACTCGGACTTTATGTTATGTTAGGCTTCCTTTGAGTAATTTGTATTCTAACTTGAGGTTATTATTATCTATAATTAGAGTGTTTTTTTCATGTTCTTCTGCTTTTCCTTTAACACAGGGGGATTGGTGGGTAGGCACTAGGGTTAGGATAAAGGTTATTATTATACATTTCATGGTTCTTAAAAAAACTTTTTTCTTTTTTTTCAACAAATGTTATTTGATGACTTGCTTGAATACTTAAAGACTGTTTTTTCTTTTATTTTTTTTCTTCTTCTTTTTAATGTTGTGTTGGATTTGCACCTTGAGTTCACTTTTATAGCATCAATAATGATTATACTTGTAGAATATGCCTGTTGATATAATTTTAGATTCTTGGAATGTTAGAGGCATTCAAGATAAAGCAAAAAGTCACTATTATTTCATATGATCTTTAAATCACAGGCTAACATTTGTTTTATTCAAGAGACCCATATTTCACGTATTGATTGGAATAAAGAGTTAAAAAAAATGGATCAAAAAGATTATAGCTTCAGGTGACTCATCTAACTCCAGAGGTGTAGCTATAATCATTAAACAAAAATTCATTGGGAATATTATTGATGAGAAATTTGATGATGAGGGAGGTGGTGCTTATTTACCGCTTCTATTGCTGGTTTGGACAAACCCTTATTAATTTTAAATCTATATGGCCCATGTAATTCACAACATTTGTTCATTTTAAAATTTACAATATTCTTGCATCCTATAAGGATCATCATATTATAGTGGGTGGTGACTGGAATGCAGTTATAAACCCTGTAATTGATCGTTCGCTCCACTGTCACCTATAATCTTCAATCTACTCTGGCTATAAATGATTTGATGACAGAATATAATTTAATAGATCCCTCCGCACTGTTAAAAATATAAACAAGAATGATATATATACTTATTATTCTAAGTGCTATCATTCGTGGTCCAGATTAGACTTCTTTCTAATTTCAGATTATATTTCAAAATATATTGTGGACTTTACTACAGAACCCAGATTCTTTTCGGATCACTCAAGAATTTCACTAAAATTGAACATAAAACCCAATATCAAAAATAAAACTATGTTTAATAAGTGGACCTTAAATAATAACTTATTGTCAAATGAAGATATTTGCAAACAAGCTTCAGAAATCCTAAATGAAATGGTGAATAGTCTTGAATCATCAGACATTCCTTATGACATACAATGGACTGCATGTAAAGCAAGATTAAGAGGTTTATTTATTAGTAAAGCTGCTTTTTTCAAAAAACAATACTTTAAGAAAGAAGAATTCTTAAAATCAAGAATTTCTTCGTTGGAAAATCATCTTAGTCTGAACTATGATGCTACTTTAGAAAAACAAATTTTTGATTGTCAGAAAGATTTAATTCTGCTTCACCAAAATAACCTCTCCTTAGCTGAACAAAAGCTACTTGCTTCATATTCAGAGTGGGTCCAGGTTCCATCTAAATTGTTAGCGAGAATTATTAAAGTTAACTTCAGAAATCCAAATATTACATCTTTATCTTATAATAACAGATTATATAATACTGATGAAGAGATTATTCAACTTTTCACCTCTCTTTACACTGAGTTATATTCAGGTTCTTCTAATACTGTTAAAGATAATCACTCAAAACTCTTTTTAGACTCTTTGCAGTTCCCTAAACTTAATGATAATCAGCAAAAACTACTTTCTACCCCTATATCGGTACAAGAAATCTCGGATTCAATAGATAATCTTAAATTGGGTAAATCTCCGGGACCTGATGGTTTTACTCCAGAATTTTTCAAAACTTTCAAATTGGTAGTTCTTCCCTTTCTATTTAAAGTTTACAATCATATAAGAGTTAATGATATCTCAGATATTCATTGGAACACATCCAAAACCATTCTAATTCTAAAAATAATAAAGATAAATCTGACCCAGTATATTATAGACCCATTTCTTTAATTAACGTGGATATTAAGATTCTGTCATCTATTCTGGCTAACAGATTGAAACAGATTTTACCCTCAATTATCTCGTCAGATCAATCAGGTTTTATGTCTCAGAGACATGCTTGGGATAATACTCTATCTTTAGAGACTATACTTCATCTCATTAAGAAAAATCCAAACCCTATATATGCTTTGATTATAGATGCATCAAATGCCTTTGACAGAGTATGTTGGAACTTTCTATTTCAAACTATGTTATGTTTTAATATTCCCTTATTCTTTATAAATTTTTAAAAGTTTTATACAAGAATATGTTTACTAGACTATACATTAATGGTCAATTTTCTGCTCGATAAAATCACTAAAGGAACAAGACAGGGTTGTCCATTGTCCCCTTTTCTTTTCAACATTTACTTAGAACCTTTGCTATTGTTTATTACTCAAAATACTTTTCATAACATCCCTAGAATTCTTAATACTAATATTCATTTCTCTGCTTTTATGGATGATTTAGTAATCTACTTTCAAACTCCATTATCTGATTACAGAAAAATAATGAATTCTATTGATTATTTTTCTTTGGTTTCCAACTATCTTTTAAATTCTACAAAAACTCATATTTTTCCCTTAAATCATTTAGCACACAAATCTTTTTTGTTTCCAGACGATCATTTTCAGTTTACTTATAATATAAAATATTTAGGAATCAATTTAGAACACAATAATAAATCTTCCTTTCAAAATAATATTAATAAATTATGGAACTCTATATTGTCTGATATGGACAGATGGAAGCATCTAAACCTTTCATTTCTTTCAAGGGTGGCCATTATTAAAATGAATATTCTGCCTACATTTCTTTACCAGTTCTCATCATCTGATCAGATAATTTCAAAAAATGTTTTTGAGTCTGTAAATAAAGCTTTAGCAAAATTCATATGGTTCCCTAAATCTGTTAGAATTTCCTATTCTAGATTGGCATTTTCGAAGGACAAGGGAGGTTTGGGTTTACCTAATCTCTATCTCTATTATTTGATTGTCTCATCCAATAAACTTCTTACTATCTCTAAATTCAATAACACTTCTTATCCAAATCACTCTTTATGGATAAAATTATGGTATAATTATGTCATTTCTAATAATTTAAATCCTGAAGCTATTCCCTTTATCTCTCCGGATAGTTTATTTATTAAAACTATATCTACAGTATTTAAACAAAAGATTAGAGATTTCCAAACCTTACTCAAAATGTGTAAACTAGAAAACATCTCGCACCATGTTCAGCCAATTCATCTAAACCCAAATATATTATTGGACAATAAACTTTTGAACTTAACAAACTATCCTTTAATTAAAAATCTAAAAGTAGGAGATGTTTTGAAATATCTTGACTTGCCTTTATCTGACTGGTGTAAGTTATTGAAAGTAAACTGGAATTACTCACCAATTCTTACACAACTAAGAGCAATAATTAAAAACAAATTTGTATCTCTGGTCCCCATAGACTCACAATTGAAAAACCTTAACACGATTATCAAAATACTTTCATCATCTGATAAAATGCTCTCAAACTCATATAAATTAATTAATTCTTTAATGATGGACCACAACTGTCTTTTATCTAATGTTTGGTTGAATTATAATTCCCAATTGTCAGAATCTCAGAAAGTCCTGGCTATTAGACACACTAAGGAATTTATCCCTTTTAAAAATTAGCATACACACAATTAATGATTAATAATGATGCCTACTTTACCCCAATCAAATTAAACAAATTTAACCCAAATAAGTCCCCTTCGTGTTCATGCTGTTCTCATCCCCAAGCAGACCTCCTTCATATTCTATGGTATTGTCATTTTTCTCACAGATTGTGGACATCTTTGAAAGTCAGACTGCAGAAAATGGGATATCAAAAATCCACGTTGACGTGGGAATTTGCTATTCTACATATTCCATTGATTCATCTTTCAAAAGTTGATACTCATGTTATCATTTTTATTTGCTCATTACTAAAACTTTATATAATAGAAAATTGGATTGATCGTTCTAAATTAAAATGGGTTACTTTCCAGAAAATGGCTTTTAAATTTATTGATGCTCAAAGA
>NC_056741.1:1958963296-1958968296 GCF_019279795.1 Protopterus annectens | reverse complement strand
TATATATAGACACACACACACACACACATATGTATGTATATATATATATATATATATATATATATATATAGATATATAGATATATAGATATATATATATATATATATATATATATATATATATATATATATATATAGATATTTATACAGAGAGAAAGAGAGAGTTGGCAAAGAAATGTCTTGGATATTATTGCATAGAGTTTTCTACATTCTAAGCAGTTCAGCACCTTGCTGTCAATATAAACAGATGGCCCAATTCTAAAAGACTTACTGTCAATGTAAGTGACTTATTCCAGTGCAAGTTTACTTTTTAATGCAAGATGTGACACTGTGGTATGCATATGGAACCTGTCTACAGTGGATTTCTCGCTGTCCAACTTTAAGATGCAGTATAAAATCTTCAGACACCAAAAGCAGGGTGCTTAGATAAAAAATGACTTTTTTTAAATATTGTTGTGAGGGATTGCAGTGCAACAGAATGTTCAGTTTGACATAAGCACTTTACTTGCTTCAAACTATAGCATTTTTAGTTAAGCCATATTTAAAAAAAAAAACTTGTAAAATACATAGAATGTATACCCCAGTGTCATGGCAACACAATACATAAGTATTTCAGGCTATTGTTTTACTCTACATACCGAATTGTTTCATCATTAAACAGTCACCAACTGTAAACTGTCAAATTCATATAGGTTACTATTAGTCATACACAGTGTCCACCTTGAGGTAACCTTTTTGAATTCATAGATAGTCTACCATAGTGCTTTTATATGAAGATGTGCTGTACATCAATGGGCTATGTCTGTGGCCATTCTGTCAGCTAATGAGGCAGTCCAGGGTAGAGGCATATGCTAATTAGTCATGTGCCCTCACCCAGAACTACCTGTGATAAGGCATCTACATAAATGAGAGATTCATGGATTATGGATTATGCTGTGCTGACAAGATCATAAGAAGGCCGAAACATGCATGCTACTGGCATTTGGCTTTGTTGGCCTAAATCAAAAAGTAAAGTCATGGAAATTCAGAAACCATATAGCTGAAACACTTAATGTCCTTAATGTACAGTATTTAACTTCAACATTTTTTCTCAGTTTTGATTTTACATGGTGATTCAATTGCCTAACAACAGTCCGAGAGTTAATTAATGATTGGAATCATTAAAGGGGTTTAGAATGTGGTGGATGAGAGGCTTTGTTGAGTTGTCATTTCTTAGTTTTCAACAACATTACAAAACTGACTTTTACTTTCAGTTTTTTAAAATGTATTTTGAATTCTGTAAACTGTGCACTTTATTTTTTAAGGTTCAGTTTTGTCTTATAAGCAGTTTTTCGAACCTGGCTAGGTTACATATAATTTCTCTTATGTATTTTGTCTGTGTCATTGAAATGTCTATTGCTGTGGAATTCCCTTGTGAAATAATAGTGAAGCAATTATGCTTGAGTTGGGTGTATTTCAGGACGGAGGTAAGATTTTATGGTAGGATGTAGGGCTGTTTGAAAAGCTGCAAGTTATAATAACATGACATAAGATGCTTTTGGCACTTGGTGTTGGCTATACAAATAAGTATGTTGCTGTAATAAAAAGTAGAAAGGAAACAGGATGCCAGACCATATCTTAAATCTTTTATGCAATCAACCTAATATTTGCTCTTCTGCGGGAAACTCTACAGTATGAAAATCAGCTTTTATATATACACACATAAGTATGCTCCCTAAGCTTCACACATTGTATAGGTTCATACTAGGCTATCTGCCCAAGGGCATTTATAAGCCTAGCCCATAGTTATGTGGCTTTCGCCACCCCTTTAGTTTGAATAAAACTATGCCTATTATTTTGCTGTGCCTCTGTCAAGCAGTGACACTGAAGTAATCCCTGGGGTATATCTGCGATCTCCCATCCATTGGTCAAGATTCCTCTTGAACAAGCCCAGCGAGGTGCTCTGCCTCACATGTACCGGGATTTTGTTCCACAGCATAGGGAGTCTCTGGGTGATGAATCTGTCCCTCCAGCACGTTCTATTAATAACCGTGTCAAGGTTTAAGTCTCCCGCCCTTGTGGTTCTGAGGGATCTAGATTTTTTGAGGTGAAGCATATTCATCAAATCTGGGTTTGACATGGCCTTATATGTCAGGCACAGGTCACCTCTGAGCAAGCGGTATGAGACTGAATAGAGCTGGAGTTCTTTCAGTCGGGCAGCATAAGACATATTTTTGAGACCCTTTATCCTTTTGGTGAGGAACTTTTGGGGCCTTTTCAGCTGCTGCAGGTGTCGGGTCAGATACATTCCGAATGGGGCATTGTACTCAATCATAGGTCTAATGAGTGATGAGTACAGGGGAATGATGACCTCCCTTGATCTAGATGTGAATCCCTTCATGATCAGGTGGGCAATGTAGAAGGTTTTCCTAACTACTTTAGCAACATGAGTGTCAAACGAAGGCTACTGTCAACCTGGGTCCCCAGATCCCTGATGACTTCTTCTGTGCTCAGTGGATTGCCACCTATATGGTAGCTAGGGGTAACCTTGTTTTTCCCGAAGGGTATGACTATGCATTTCTTGACGTTTAACTTTAGGCCATGGCTCTGGCACCAGTTATCCGTTTCTGTGAGGCCCTTCTGAAGGATATCTGTGTCAGATGTGTTTTCGACTATGGCGCCCAGTTTGCAGTCATCTGCAAACTTTGTCAGCCATAACCCTTCTGTGTTTGCTTGTACTTCAGAAAAGTGGATGCCGAACAAGAGTGGACCCAGGACTGAGCCCTGTGGGACACCACTTGTGACAGGCTTTGAGTCTGACATGGCTCCAGCAACTCTGACCCTGTGGGTTCTGTCACATAGCCAGTTTGCAACCCATCTTGTGATGTATGGGTTTACATTCAAGCTGATGAGTTTTTCGATGATACCTGAGTAGGGTACTGTGTCAAGGCCTTTTCCAGGTCGAGGTAGGCTGTATGGACTGCCTTTCCCTCATCAATGGCCTTGGTGACTGTCTCGAAAAAGTCAACCAAGTTTAAAAGGCATGATCTGTATGAATATCAGATTAAAGTTATGCATGGATGTTAGTGGATTCCTTGGTATACCAAGTGAATAGTTACAGTTAAGAAGATAGCTGGTTTGTGGCATTGATATTGCTGATTCCTTATGTAAGTTTCTGGCTTTCCAGTTTGTGCAAACTCACATTGTCTGTTTTGAATGTTTCTTTATGGTTGATTCTTGATATGTGGATTTTGGCTGACAAAATCATTGTGTTTGTACTGAACTTCCAAGAAAGTGTGGGTTTTGTAAGCTTCTGTTATCAAAAGCTTAGGTGTTGCAAAATGCTGGAAAGGTTTGCAAATGTCATGAGGTCAGAGAGTTAATACCTTGAGTCTTCATGCCTCCAGGATGTTGAGGTTCCAAGAGCTGAAAGCTGGTTAGAGGACGCAGCTTCTAGATTGCTTTTCTTACTCCCCTAGTGAGGTCCTTATAATTCTGTCACTTTGTATATAAATAGATCATCAGAGTTTTGAAGTGTATCAGTTTGACCCCTTTTTGTCTAAAGTATAATCATTCTGACAAGTGTATTTAATCCCTATTGTTTTGATTGGTTTGAATTTACCTGCAGTCAGAGATATTGCATTTGTTTCTGTTTTTACATAACAAGTTACTATATGGTTTGTTTTGCAATTAAAATAAATAACTGAATCAGAAATGACAGCCCACAAACCAGAAAATGTGACACAGAAATTCTAAACATCTTAGTGATTGCTGACTCAGCTGTGCATAAAACAGAAATATATATATATCTCAACAGACTTTGTAAGGAGTTTATGATTGCTAATCCTGTCTAGATTCAAAGTTAATGGCATCTCAGCTTAATGCACATACTAAAGTGAAAAATCATTATAGGTCTTTTTTTAACAAGGAACAGGACATTATGCAATTGTCAAACATTGTAACAACTTGGCAAAATAATTCTGCTTAGTGAAATATTCCTATAACTTCCTGTAGCACCTGCATGCCTAGACAAAATACTGGCATTCAGTTCTTGACAAAGGATAAGTTATTAGAGACAGGAGATGCATTGCTTTTCAGCCCAAGCTAAAATATGCAGTCTTCTAAAATGCCTTACTGTACCGGAAGAAGTACGCATAATACACCGGAACTCTTTTGTCCCCATTTTTGATCTCTTTAAATTCAAAAGACTATAAAAAAAACCCAAAAAAAACCAAAAAAAACCCCAAAAGCATGCAGTTGAACTAATCAGAGGTAAAGGTAGCTTTGCTAAGTGCCAGGATGGCAGAATTCTTGACATGGCAAGTATATATATGCTTTTGTGTGGTTTGACAATGTTAGCATGTCTACCATCACTAAAGCCTTGTTTAAAAAAATCCAAAACACATATTACACATTCTACAGTATACTTTCTATCATCATTGTAGCTCCAATGGGATTGCTGGTGATGTTTTAGTATTTGCAAAACCACAGCTAAAAACCTGAAACCAAGGAAACAGCTTAAGAGAAACAATCACTTATAAAGTAAGAAATAACAGTGGAATTGGATATGACTTTATTTAAAGCTACAACTCACTATCTGCATCCCCCACAGAGCAAGAGAATTTTCTGAATAAACATAGGATGTAAAAATTTTGTGAGGTCTTTATATTAGTAGGACTATCCTGTGATGGTCACTGCTCCTCCTTAATCTCTGCTCATGTTCAGTATAACTTTTGGACAGGAGGAATACCATGCTGGACTTGCAAGCAGAAAGTACAGCAAAGTAGAATAAAGACTCCCCCTTATTCATTAGTATAGGAACAGCAGGGCTGATAAACTTATTTTAAGCCTACTTAAACATACTAACTATACAAGTAACACCATGTTACCTACAAGAGAAAGGTATCCCGTGTACCTGGCAGATGCTGAGAAGAGCACTCTGAAAACATCAAATATTGAATCAATACTGGTTAATGAACTTTATTTGCAACATGACTTAGACACGGGGTCCATTCCTGTCAT